>NC_142617.1:29966969-30270000 GCF_059453375.1 Lepisosteus platostomus
AACAAATCAAGGTTCATTGGAATAATGGAAACAAATAATATGTGTACGATTAACATATTTTCTTGATTTGGCTCTGTGGACACTGGTCCTGCTATAGAGGACCCCTATTTGATTTCCTATTATTTATTTATTATTCCTATTCCTATTAGGTTTCATTACCATCATATGTTTGCTGAAACAGGCTGATCCGAGTCACTCACCTACAATCTGAATGGCAATGGTAGCCTTGTCCTCCAGGCTTTCAATCTTCACTGTTACTTCGTACTTGCCAGAGTCCTTCCTCTCACTCTTACGGATGAACAAGATGGTGTCTGTGTCACTGTTGCGCACACTGGCCCTTTTAGGATCCAAGGGCTGGCCATCCTTTGTCCAGATCACCTGAGGTTTTGGTTTGCCCTGTAGGTACAGCAGCAAGGTTCAAGACTCTGATTCCACTCAGCAAGCTGATCACCTAGGTCTGTGAACTCATAAAGAACATAAAATGTACCAGGTTGATATCACAGAATACCACTGTTTAGTTCAATTAAGTGGTCTTGTACTTAAGTGCATATTAGGTAAATATGAAAATATTCCATCTTATAAAAGTAATGTATTTGTAAGATGTAATTGTTTTTCATCTCTGACTCAAATTTGGAACTCAAACAGTGCAATGACAGTATCTTAGTACCACCTGGGAGAGATACACCTCCCACCGATGACATTTAGTATCACAAACAAAAGACAGACATGGGCAGGGTTACTACTGTATGCAAAGACGTTCCTTGTCATGATCATGGAGCACCACTGTATTGTCACAAAGAATGCATAGCCAGAACTGGAGACTGGCACAGTCTAAGAGCAGGCAAGCCCCTTTGTACAGTGGCTTTTAGCAGAGACCTCATAGCACACATATTACAGATGTTTCTATGCATGGAAACCAAGTGGATCTTAAGCAAGATTCTTACATGGAAAGGGATGACAAGATTGACCTGCTCGCCCACTTTCTTGACAAAGGTCGTTCTCAGGTTGCGTGGAAGGCGAAGTTTGGGACGATCTGAGATCAGAAAAGGAAGGTAACCAAACAAATAGTTTACAAATCAAAGGTTATTTTAATTTAACCTTTACATGATCTAAAAATAAACCATCTTATCTTATCAGAGAGGGCAGGAACAATGGTCCCTGACAACAATAATTCATCTTGATTGTTGTCATTTTAAGATCTGATTGACATACAGTAATTGTACTATTTGCAATAGTAATACATTAAATTGACTAGAAAAACAACTTTTAAGCAGCCAATGGAACATATTAAGAGCTCTGTTAGTTAAATTAAAAGGAAAACTCAGTAAAAACTCAGGCTAAACAGATGCCAGTTTTCACTGGTGTTAATTAAACCCACACTTCTCTGTCTTCTGCACCTTCTCTTCTCCTGGACCTTGCAAGAAGATACAGCATATTTGTCTGGAGCTGGTTCTTAGTGTTATGATTTCAATTAAACAAACATAAACCATAATCAGAAAACAAAAGAAATGTATTAAAGATGCACATGGCACAAAATGCAATATTAAGTCATTACCCACTGAAATACAGTGACTAAATTATTATTTTTATCACATAGCTAAATCTTATTTCCTGGCAGAAATTGAAGATGTAATTGCTATAGTGATTCAGGCACTGTCTTCTGACACTTCTGTGTCTAAAAATAACCACCTGTTTTTTTTAATAAATACATCTACCTAATTTGGAATCACCAACTGTCTCTATACATCTGAATTATGGCCCCTGTTCTTACAGGTGGAGAACAGAGGAGAGGTGCATCTCTCAACAATGGCGTTGTGAGAGAGTCTGCTCAATGAGTTCCAACACTCCCTCCAGCAGCACTGAGACAATTCTGCACAGTCGGAAGGGAATCCAAGCCACAGCTAGAGACACACATATATCCAAACCATTGATCTTCGACACAACTCAGTGTGCAATCAGTACGGGTTCAACACCCTGTGACTCCCAACACAGTCATTTCCAAGATCCTTAAAATTACAGTATAAACAGGAATATAAATCTTGAAAGTTCAATATCTATATTAAGAGGTCATATATACTACAAATAACTGGACAGTTCCCTTTGCAACACATGCTGAAAAACTAAAATTAAATTTAGCAGTCATATACATCTTATAGAAAAGACACTGACCACTTTTTAATATTTAATAAGGTACAAAAAGTGAGTTATATTATCCATCCATTTTCTAACCCATTTATTCAATAGAGCGTCACAGGGGAACATGAGTTATATTGAATTTATTTAAAACACAAAACTGTGGATTTGGGGAAGAGAATATATTTTTAAAATTATTTTGTGTATATAGGAAGACCGATTATCCAGATATGCATCCTCATTTATTGCTTAGCTTAAATAAAACAGTGTGTTACTAAGTATAGTATACCAAATCAATACATAAATGTCACATAATGAAATTTTAAAATATTTAATTTAAAATGTTATGTGATGTAACGGATAAATGTGTCTGATAAAATGTGTTATCTGAAACCTTTCCATTGATCCAAAGAACTTCCAAGCACGAAAGTAATAAAGAATACAAATACAGGACAGGACAAACATTCTACTCATAGACACAGGGCTCTATTTTCAATCTGATGGAAAAGGTAGTTCTACCTATCAAATCACTATAGGCCCTAGTGACAGTTGTGCACAATGTGGCTTGAGGACTGTGTGATTAAGCAAATCTGTTATAACTATAAATGTTCCTGTCATGCTAATCAACCAACCACAAACAAGTGCAAACCAAATAAAGCTGCATTTACTGTTATTACCCAAAGGTCTTGTAAACAGGTTGTTTGCAAAAGAACATTGTGAACGCAAGGTAAAATATGAGGTAAAAGAAGAAGACTGTGGTAAACTTGAGAGGTTGCTTGGCAAATTTATGATGAACATACTATATATAACAGGTTTTACAATTTTCCACCTTAGGTATGAATGGTTTCTAGTGTCTAGTTTAAGTAGAGCAGAGACCTTGGCATGTTTAAAGATAAACAGCAAATCCTAGGGAGGCTCAAGAGGCTTATGTGATACATGAGGTTGCATGTCCGCTATTTGCTCTATATGGAGTCCCCTGGAATTTCACCCCCTACAAACACTTGTCACTATCACTCTTATGGGAATACTGAAACCCAACCCACTTAAGTGTGCATTCCATCAAAGGATATGGTGTTTTGCAGACCTTTTATTTCTTAAGCCTTGTTAATAGCCATGCTTCCTAGTTATCTTCCAAGAATTCTGGTAAAATTCTTTTCAGAGTTGTTTTTTTCAGGGAAACAATTCATAATGTGTCTATGTTCAGACTAGCCCAGGCAAAAAAGTTTGCACACAGCCATGCACTACACAAACGTTTGGAAGGGCTCTACCCATTACTGGACTGTAGCAACTCGTGTAATTTCTTAGTGATCTTTTTTATTTTTTCTGGTTTAGTTTTAGCCCCTTAAATACAAATCTCAACTATTAACATGCTGCATGCTCAACAGTGCCTTTCAGGGAGGTAGGCCCAGCAATAAATATATTTAAATAAGGCAAATGCAATTCAGGGTTCAGTGAGATTTGTGGAGGAGATAGAGAGCGTATAATTGCAGGAACAGGGTGAGAATGATATTGTCTTAATCTACTCCTAGTTGGAGGACAATTTAAAAAACAGTATAATTTATTTTATTTAATTCCAATCAACTCCATTCCAGAACTTTAATATAACCAGCTCCTTAATAGCTATGTATATTCTGCTGAATATTAGTTGCATAATCAAGGATCTGGTTATAGCAAATAAATGATTTACATGTTCTAAAATGAAGCACACTGGAAAGGACTGAAAATTGGATAGACCTGCTCTTCATTGGGAAAAATCAGTTATTTAATATTTCTAGACTTGATGTAGCAGTTAAGTAGTTCAATTAAATCAATGAGGTCTGACATGAAATGAGAACCAGAAATAAATGTATTGTAGCACTCAAAGATCACAGTATTGTGCACCTGTTCTAATGCTTCTGTCTGTCTCCTTTAGTGCTGTCCAATGGGAACTATTGTACACAGGATGGGATACACTCTTGATGGACTCAATGGACTCAGTCCATTGCAAGGAACACACAGACACACACACCAGGGACAATTTCATAGAAGCCAACTAACCTACCCGCATGTCTCTGGACCATGGAAACCAGAGCAAATAAAGCAACACACAAACTTGGAGAGAACATGCAGACTCCATATAGATAGAACCCCAGGAACTGAGCTTAGGGACCCAGCACTGCAAGTCAGGAATGCTAACCACTACGTTTATATTCTTCAAAACTAAAACTTCAAGTTTTTTTATTTTCATATAACCATCAGCTTTTAATTACTTTCTTGATGTTTCTTGATGTTCCTTGAATTACTTCTTTAATGTTTAAATTGTGACATGTTCTTGCTGTTTAAATCACATGCAACTAATATTAACTGTTTTAACATTCGCTGTTGTAGCATATGGGTAGAGGTGTTTGTACTGTACAAATATAAGGAAATTACTCACTGTGGATGTAGGTGGATGCTGCACATTTATGGTGGTGGAGGGGAGTCCCCATTACCTGTAAAGCGCTTTGAGTGGAGTGTCCAGAAAAGCGCTATATAAGTGTAAGCAATTATTATTATTATTATTATTATTATTATTATTATTATTATTATTATGAATTACTGTGTATGGAGATAACATGTTTGTATGAAGCAAGTGGGTGTGTTTGTGTGTTTGGTTTGTCACAACTTCCTAATGGTCATACAGGTCAGGCAAGAAGATGGATTAGGAAGTGAATGAGCATTTGGCATGATATAGGAGCCCAGAACATGGCCCTGCCAAAATGACCGATTAAAGGTCGAGACAAAATTGCAGCCTGAATATAGTACATATCTAACACAACATATGCAGTCACATGGACAACTAAAACACCAGTTCCCCTAGACAAAATGCCTAAGGAAACATACTTTGTTCCCATGCCTGGAGAAACATACACTACTGTTTTAGCATAGTGTTATTCTGTGCCAAAAATGTGCTTTAGATTGTTGTTTGCAAACTTCACTAGAAGTTTTTTCTTAAAAAACACAACACTTTTTTCTCAAACACTAAGCAATGTGATAGGAAACCAAAATATCATGGCATAGCCTCAAGATCAAGTATTGCTACACTATTAAAATTTGTTCCTTTGCCAATCTCTCACACTTAGCTTTTTATCTTTTCAAAAACTCTTTTTGCAAGAACAGCTCATCAGCAGAGAGAAATATTTAAAATGGGTGAAAGTCAATACATTAACATAAGAAGAGTAAGAATTGAGCACAATTCTGCAGATACAAATTTTTTAGCAGTCACCCATTACATGAAACTACAAGCATAAACTTATGTGAAATACAGTATGCATGAAACTTGCATGAATCTGGAACGTGGAGGCTTGAAGCTTGAAGCACCTGAAGGTGCTCCTTACAGCTCTTGGGGCTGTAATCAACACTCACCAATGATCTCCCGAATTACAACAGGCTGTTCGAGGACAGCAGGGGCGCTGGCTCCTCCGGGGTTGACAGCCTTTACGCGGATGTGCAGTTTATCACCAGCGGTCAGGTTTTTGATGACATAGCGGTTGGAAACAATGACTTCTTGGTTAGCTACCACCCAGTCTTGAGCTAGAGAATGAGATAAGAGTTTATATTAGAGGACTGATTATGAGAGTTTTCAAATCAGAAAGTGGTTAACTCACTCAGGGCACTACTAGGAGACAGAGAACATACTGTATATATGATACATGCGTATGGCATCTTTTATTTTCTAAAACAAATATAAAAAACACAAGGCTTGGGTTTTAACTTTTTTTCTTGTTTTTTGGAGGTTTAACAAAATTTACAATAAATACAAGGTTTTGCCTATATATACTTGGCTATGTATTAAATCACATATTTGAGTTAAAAACACATGCCCTAAGTACAGTATATGCAGGTTACATTTAATAATTACTTCCTCTCATGCAGTTAACTTCCCAGTATTATACTTGTTCTTATTGCTGATGCACTTGCGTTATTGATTTGAATCATATATCAAATGGTTTTAAAATTTAGAAATGATCACTTTCCCCTTTAATAATCATAAGTCAAAGCTTATTATATGGATTTGTTTTTCGTGTATTTTATTTAGTTCAATTTCAGACTTTACTTATTCTATTGGCGTTTATTCTGAGTTCTAAATGCGTGCGTGTCTCTCAGATACAGTGACAGCGGCTCTAAGACAGTCTTCCAAATAGGGACAAAAATCCGGCCGGGAATCAAGCTGCTGGTGACACATTCAAGACAGGTGCAACCGATAAAGCTGCGCTGCTAAGAAAATTATATTTTTTCATTAATTTTACAACTGCATTCAGAGGGGTCATTGGTCAAGCTAGCTAACATCTAAAAAAAGGTTTAGTGAAACGACACGTGTTAAGTCAGCTATTTTCATTGAGCCTATACATTGAAATCTGAAGGCTTTCGAAATTTTGCCCTTGCTCTGGGTTGGATATTAATTAACACATGAAATAATATTGCTATTAAACGTGAAACTTTAGTATGAACATTCTTAACTGTTATGATTGCAATTAACGTCTAATTTATTTCCCAAATAAATTTTTTAAAAGCGTTAAGTAAACTTAAAAAAAATAAATTCCTATCATTATTCGGTGTCTTAAATTCATTCATTGAGAGCAGAGTACCTACTGTAACACGCTACATTACGGAATTTAATGAGTCCAGAGAGCTGCAAAGTTTGAAGTGCAGTATCCACAATCTTAACAGGTGCTTACAGTGCATCTAAAGAATCTGCTGAGTGCCTTTCAGTTTAAAAATGTCTTGGTATGGAGTGGGTGGTTCTGGAATTCGTTTCCCGAGTCTAATTTTAGTTTATCTAGTAACCTTAAGGAAAATCTTTACATAACTTCCTCATAGTAGCGCAATTAATTAGTCTGCAGAGTCCTTCTAAAACAAATAACATTGCTCTGCCAAGATATGGCATGTATTCATTGTACACCGTGAATCGATCTTTTAATGTTCTCAAAAAGCTGCGCTACGGTCTTCCCACTTCTAACCGTATTAACTCATGCAACACGTCACATTTTTAATTGTCATTAAAATATCTCAAGTTGAATGTTAGGTACATTTTCTCCCTGGCAACACTTTAATTCTGGTATGAATAATATTTTAATAGAATAGTTTCTATTAAGATATTACCATTAAATTGTGCAAGTTTTAACATTCCAGTTTGCTGCAATTAACTGCTGTGAGCTCCAATCAAAATGTACATAGTAAATAGCTACAGACATCCTTTAGACGTGGGCCTCCTTATATGATATACATGTTAATTAAATTAAATTGAATAGTCAAGTCATTGCGGGTATTGTTTCTTGTATTTGCGTATCCGAGGGTTTGTGATCGTTGTTGTATTGGTGACTCCAGATGTAAATACGTTATATAAAGAATAGATAGCACATCTGAACTTACTTCCATCTTTGCAATATTCCACTGTATATCCATCAAGCCCCGAGGCACCAATATTCTCCGGGGGTCTCCATTTGATTGTCGCGGAAGTATCGTTGACATCCTCCACAGTCAAACCTAGAGGCTCAGAGGTGGGCTCTAGTTTTCCAGCAACAACAACAAAAAATATTAGAATATACCTTATTTCATAATATTACCTTACAAAGACATCCATTTTCTTGACTAGCAGCAAAATGTGAGTTTAATATTTATGAAACCGTTAAAAATTGTGTCGTTACACTTTAATGCTGAACTTTTAACGCAAAGTTTGAGCTGCAAGTCAGCGGGTGAAACTTTTTTTTTTCTGAGGGGTCTGGCTGCTTTTACCATCTTTTGGCTTTTCTTGCTCAGGAGGTGGGGGTGGTGGAGCTGCGAGTTCTTCTGCAGGCTTTTTCTCTGCCGGGGGAGCGGGTGCTGCCTCGCCCTCCGCTGGTGGGGCCGGAGCTCCTTCTGCAGGAGGGGCTGCTTCAGCTGGAGCTTCCGCAGCCGGCGCAGGTGCGGGCTCTGCGGGTGCAGGTGTGGGTTCAGGAGCAGGGGCGGGTTCAGGAGCAGGAGCGGGGGCAGGGGCAGGCGCCGCCGGTTTCTCCGCTGCCTTTGGAGCTGCCTTCTTGGCGGGTGCTTTCTTGATGGGGGCAGGTTTGGCTGGCATGGTGCTTGAGCAGCCTGTGGGACAGCCAGTCCTTTGGATAAAAGTCTCCTAGAGGGCTTGTCATCTTTATATAGGAGGTGACTTTAAAGAAAACGATTTTACTTAACTCCGCCCCTTGCCAGCTTTAGCCTATATATAGCAGGACACAATCCTTAACCTCTCTTTGACCAAGTACACTAGAATGGCAAATTTCATTACACGGAACGCTACGTTTTGGACAGAGATGACTAGTAATGGTGCGCATAAATTGAGACACATATGGATAAATTATAACTGTACTTGTACTTTTAGCTTGGTATACTTGGTTTAATATTGGTACTGTATACAATTTAATTTTTCTCTAAATATTTCACAAACATTGATGTGTCATTACATATGTTTATATTACGTTCAGAGTATTTCAAATGGCGAAAACGAAGGTAGATGTTTATAGATCACAACATTCAAAGTTCATAAAGAGGTGCAATGCTGCATTATATTGGTATGTTCATTTTATTTGTACAAAATTCAATTAGAGTGAGAAGCCACTTAAAGATAAATAAGCAATACAATAGAAATACACTATTTTGCCCTTCTTGGATTTTTAGTCTGGCGATTTTACCCCCTGTATAATTATCATTAGTACGCCACCTGCTGATATTGACCAGTATCACACCACGTTATTTTATAGAAACTAAGGTGTAGATGCAGGAGAACATTACACAGAACATTATAGAATGTAATTTTCAACCCTTTTCTCTATGATCACTTTGTCCGCATTAATGGATTTATGTCATATTTAAATATCAAGTTATTTCTGTTAGTAATATCAATACATCAAATAATCTATGCATAAAATATATTGAAATCCCAGAAGAAGACTATTCTAACAGGTATAGAATCGGGGAGTTGAAATCGTTACCAGGTTGCTCTAAAACAAAACCTAAAAAATGCTTAATTGTTGTATCCGTGTATCCAGCCTGGTAGTTTGCATTCCTTCTACCACATTCCACCCGGATTCTAAGACTGTCTGGTTTACAGCCTTTTATGGATAGTTGCAGTCGTATAGGTTTGCATGAAGTGTGACTTTAATTTGCTTCAGCAAACTCTTGGAACCAGACGACAGTGCAAACTGTCGCGATACAGCTGTATCTCAATGAAAAACATTTTAAATAATCTACTTTCAGGCTACAGTGATTGTGTCTGAAAAAATGTCACAACTCATACTGATGAGTTTTTCATCGCTCGCTGTTTTCTTTAAAATATCTTTTACTGGCATGATACTATACGTATTAAATTATATGAACTCTTGTTTGTGAACAAATACTTTTTAGATATATATGTAAAATGAGCAAATTAGCAAACAGCAAAAAAAATTGTGTGCACATTTTATCATTATATTAAAAACATCAATAATTGCTGTAAATGAGCCAATTAGAGGACATTTGAAACGAAATAACGCAATAATTTTCTAACGTTTATTATTATTATTATTATTATTATTATTATTATTATTATTATTATTATTATTAAAAATACAATATGAACAAGAGTATATAACACAAGACAAATGTAACGGTTGCACTATGGCTTTTAAGTAATAAAATGTATAGAATGATTCTGACTGCGCCACTTAGTATTATAAAGGACTCGAATCTCTCAGTTTCATAATCTGAGAGAAGTTTCCATAGTACAACGGGTTTTTGTTGCTGTTGTTAATTTAAACATTTCTCATTATTTATTTTCAACAGTACAGAAGATTTCCCTAAAACCCAGAGACGTGCAGAGACCTTTTAGTGGGCTGTGGCTCAAAAGGCACTTTTCGGGGCAGGATTTGTTTCATTAGAGTATCCTGGACAAATCGGTGTCCGCTTGTATTTCTGTGTTTTTTAATTTTACAGGAAGTTTGGATGTGACTTCAGAGGCATTATAATATTCACAACCTTGGCACAAAAAATGGTTGTCCATAATTGCTGATTTTGTATGATTAACAGACAAGATATTACACACCCTCTACTGAGCATATGCTTCATTTTCCTGATATAACACATCTTAACAAGAGGACAGAGCAAATAAAAGAATTACAATCTAATTACATGCAATAGCAAATGCAATCTCTTCCCATCTTAAGAGCACACGTTCACATGATAGCACATCAAATCAAAGATTCAGTAAGATGCTAGAAATGATCATCTGTCAGCTAAATAAAAAGATACAGACCATTTATTTGTCTTATAAAGCATGATATCTCTATTATTATTGTAATCCCTTTAGCTGCTTCCCTAAATTATTTTTCTATTTTTTCTTCTTTTTTCTGAAGGCATGCTCTCCTGTTTTTTGTGAGTGAACCATATATATACAACAAAGAATATGCATGTGAGCTGCTTATATTAAATATAGAAAGACTGGTTTGTCTACTCAGTTGAACTAAAGTTTCTTAAGAAAATCTTTAATTTAGCTCGCTAAGTAGCCATGCAGACAGTAACGTGGTGAGTTCGTCAGTTTGCAAACCTAGAATAGGTGAATGAAAATAGTCTTTCTTAAATAAAAAGTGCTCAATACGACACCCTAGGCATGTTACTTTTGTACAGTCCTTCTGAAAAATCTGTGTATCCTCTCACTGTTCAGAAAGGTTTAACACGACTTCCACAGGTGTAGTAGTCTAAGTTGCTTATCGCTGCTTTTTTCTCTGCTTTTTTACAATGAACAGGAGGTGGGCACTTGTGCTTGGATGAGATCAATTAGGTCCAACATTTTTTTTTCCTAACAGGAGAGCTGTACTAAATACAGAAGCATAATCGTCAAGTGGTGAAAAAAATGAACTTGGTTTGACATTTTTTCTACAAGCTAAAAAGGGCACTTGGGCCAATGAGGGCAAAGGGGCCACTGTAGCCACCACACTCTGCACGTCCCTGCTAAAAACCAGAGAAAATTAAATCCATACAATTTATCTCAATATCATGGAGATTACTAGCAATTCACCAATTATAATATAAACAGATAACACACACTGATCACCTTCAATTCAAACAAGATCAAAACAAACAGCTTGGAGATGAAGTGAAGACAAACATACTGTACAGGGATTGCTTTGCAGAGCTAAAAGCAAGCACAAAAAAATGTAAACCATCCATCTTCTAACAGCTTAATCCAATACAGGCTCAGAGGGGAGCTTGTGCCCATGTTGACAAGCAACAGGCTCAAGGGAGGATATGACCAGTCCTCTGCTGGGCACACACAGACACCCACATACTCACACCAGGGCCAATTTACTGTATCTACCAGTCAGTCTTTGAACAGTGAGAGGAAACCAGAGCAACAGGAGGAAAACCATGCAAACACAGGACATACAAACTCCACACAGATAGTTCCCCAGGACCAGAATTGAACCTAGGGCCCTACCATTCTAAGGCAACAATGTTAACCACTGTGCCACCATGGCACTCTAAAGAAAACAAAACAAAAATAATTATCTTTATCTTGGATCACAGTGCTACTCAGATGAAGGCTATTCAGCAAAGTAATTTGTCAGAGGGAAAAAAAAAACTAAAAAAGTATTAATTTCTATTTCTGCAAGGGATATACAAGAGAATCCCCATTTCCCTGACTGGTCTATAATTATAATTAAAGGCTCATCAGTATTACAAGAACAAAAGGGATGTAAAGGAATGGTTCAACAGTTAAACACGAACTAGAGCACACAGGGAAGTGCATTTAAAACTCAGAAAAGGAAGCAATTGAGTGATGTTAAGGTTTGAATATATTGGAACAATTAGAAGTTGGAACAATAACTTGTGATAGCCATAAAAGAACTAATAGGAATCAATTTGACACAAAAATAATATGAGCTCAGAAATTCCAAATATCCAATATATTACAAATATATTAACAAAATCATTGTTAAAATATATCAACTCCAACATTTGTTGTTGTCAATCGTAATGTAAAGTATATAATGAATCACATTCATATTGTTAAAGATATAAAGATTGAGTTATGGTAATAAACTAAGTTTATTATAATACATAGTTTAATTCTTAGGATTTTTACTGTGAACATATAATAATAATCCAAACAACACACTAGCCAGGTGTGTCCTAGTATTAAGAAAATATTTCAAAATATTGCATGGAGACAGATTGCATGAGTTTATCATAGCTATGTCCAATGTTCTTGTGCTGTCTGTGCCAAGGATGTCCTGTGGTGCAGGGAATTTTTTTTTTATCTATATTAATTTCATTCATCAGGAAAAATTGTAATTGGATTGCAAGTCAGAAGATA
This sequence comes from Lepisosteus platostomus, assembly GCF_059453375.1. Lineage (NCBI taxonomy): Eukaryota > Metazoa > Chordata > Actinopteri > Semionotiformes > Lepisosteidae > Lepisosteus > Lepisosteus platostomus. Next base: position 29,979,439 of record NC_142617.1, read on the forward strand.
CAGATTATTAGACTGGTGTTTCTTGAAGTTCTGACTATGGTGGCAGCAATCATGTGATTGTTTTAGAGTACAGTATATCAGGTCTCAAGTGTGAGAGAGAGAGACAGAGTATGAGTAAAGTTTTTGGGCTTACAATATAAAGTCTGGTAATCACAGTTGGTGATTGGTTGAGATGTCATCAGCTGTCGAGGTCTTCCCCACCCTATTTAGTCACAACTGTATGACTAACTTGCTATTTCCATCTTGTGGTACCAGTTCATGGGAGAATTCCCTTGGGGTGGCAGGTAGTTTAGATGAACTGAATATTCACCATTTTATCGCTGGATGTGTCAAAGATGGATCCAATTCCTAACAGCCCTAACATGTAAAACAAATCAGGACATTCATATCAATGGAATACATTTGCAACACATCTCAGCATTTGATTATAATTTCATTTGCTGCTTCTACAGTATTTTCTAACCCTCCTTATTTGATATTATCTGCAAACCTGGGGTGAGTTTCCCGAAAGCATGGTAGCGCTTAGAACATCGTAAACTTGCTCTTAAGATAGATCGTTAATTAACGAGTGTTTCCCAAAACCTATCGTAACTAAAGTAGAACGTTAAATCCTTCGTAATCTACGTGCTCCCCGACCCACTCGTTAATTACTAAGTGCTTCATAAACTGGCTACCTCTTGCGCCAACCTTAGTGACAGAGATCGCCAGACAGAGCACATTCAATTCACGTCATGTGAATTCTCTGGAAATATAGAATACTAAGAGTTTATATTAAGGATTTTGATATTTTGTTGTACTATGTAAGAGGAAATTCGAAAAAATAACATTTATTTCTACAGTAATGAATTTATTAGTAATCTTGGGTTAATTTCATATTCATAAGTTTAATGTTTTAATAATACTCCCTCTTTTAGTACTTTTGGGGTGGGGTTTAACATGTATTTAAATTCCATAAAGAACGTGAAACATGTAACGTATTACAATGTAGCGCCACGCAGGGCGGGCTGAGAACAGCACCTGGGGACTACCGGACTATATAGTGGGACGGAGTCTGGGATACAGTCTCTTCCCTTCGTGTGTGTGTGTTAGTGTAGGTGCAGCGCTGTAACCCCTGTCCCTGTGTGTGTACCTTTCCCGATTCGAGTTAATGTGTTGTTCAGCCCCATTCCCTGAGTCCCACGCCTGCTCCATTCCGTACCGAAACCCGCGGTCGATACAATATTTAAAGTTCGAATACCGTTTTATGTTAAAAAATAACAACATTTTTTTCTCATGAAACACTGTGATTCTTAACAATGGCAGCAAAAAATATGGCTTTAAATCAAAGACGTCGTGCAGGACGCATCCACTGTCCACACGATTTTCTTTTACGGTCATTTATTTTCTTTTCTCTTAGAAACAATAAGGGTCCCATTTTGTGCCTATCTATACGCTTTCGCTTAAATTGTTGTTAAATTATGATGTCATGTTTGCTTCATATTCCTTTTCACAACTTTCATCCCACTGAAGGACCAAAACCGACACCATATAATGAAAGTATTGTCAATCGATTGTTTTTCAATCGACTTGTGATGCTTTTTGCTAAGCGACTTCAGGGGAGGGGTTAACAAAGAAGTACTTTGTACTCACTCGTTAAATGATCGATTAAGAGGGGTTTGGGGAAACCCATGAAAAAGTAGCTCGTACGTTACGTACGTACATCGTAAAGTTGCTCGTTAGTCTCTAAGATTCATCGTTTTCGGGAAACTCACCCCTGACTAGTTTACTAATAGAGTAGATCATTGGTATAATTTAGGGAGAGTTGTTGTCCTAGTATACTGTTAATCTCTGCAGTACTCCACTTGTGATCCACTCCTAAGTAATACTCTTAGGTCAACCTTCTTAGAACATACAGTATAAATATTTCATTAATAGAACCATGGGAATGGATCACAGGACAAAGAAGGCCTCCAGGAGTAAATAGAACAAGCACAGATTTTAAGCACAAGAGCGGAGAGCAGAAGAAGAAAGAACCTTCATTAGAAGAAGAGAAAAAGACTGAACTGTGAGAGAACTGTCCTCCTTCAAAGTAGGCTAGAAGTTAGATTCTGTTATGGTCATCTGAAGAATGGAAGATAACCTTACTCTTCACAAAAAGAGTTGCTGTGGAAATTCTGTTGTGGAATCCATATGGTACAAGACATTTCTCCTTGGTTAGTGATACATTGCTTGGAAGAGTAAAATTGGTTCCCATTGTTTTGTTAGCATCAGCTTTTAGACTGAAGATTAGTACTGTGCAGGATTCTTTTGCTTAATAGCGTCCCTCTTCCTTTTAAGGTGTTTTGTGTCTTGATTTCTGGTATGATTCTATATTTTTCTATTATCCATTTATCAACAGAACAATGCATTTGTGCCATTGACATGCTGGATTCTGGACTAAGTCAACCCACTGCTGCCATCTGGTATGTTCAAAGCCAAGAATTTCCATCTTGAGCTTTGGTTTCAGTAATACCTCTATGCCATTTTTCATAAAATAGAAACACAGCAAGCATTCTATGAAGCAAACATTACAGCGTCTTAAATCCATTTTATTTTTCGATTTATTGAAGGCCCATTTCTTTTTTTAAAACTTTTTATTTAGTGATGAAAGGGTTAACAAACAATATAACCAAAACAGCAGAATAAACATTTGCCTTCATCTTACATTTTTGCCACATTTTATATACAGTATATAAAATAAACTATTTACACTATGCTAGCTGGTATGGAGGGCAATACAAAAAAAATACAGTTGTCTGATATGAAACATAAAAAACAACAAAAAAGTCAACACTCAGATATCACTGTATATTTTCTCATAAACTAAAATCAGGTCCCTGTAGGGAAATAAATTGAATCCATGTTACCTAGTATTTGCTAAACCTCTCTGCCTGCAATCTGAGAGAAAAAGTTATTTTTTCCATTAGATAGATGTGTTGGAGGTTCTTTTATAAGCCGTTTTTGTTTAATTACTTTTTTTACTAGCTGCTAGAGGAATACTTCATATATATCTATCCTTTACTTCAATATCATCAGTCAAAATTGCCCAAGAATATAACAGAAAATTCAAATGGTATGTTCACATTTGCTAAATTATTAAGAGTTATATGTATAGATTTCCAGTATTGCTGTATTTTTGGGCATGACCAAATTTCTGTGAATGAGTCGCATCTTGCTCTCCACATAATCTCCAACATTGTGCCTTTTTGTTTGGCTTGAATTTTAGGGCTGATAAAAACTGGGTCAAATTCTTCCAACAAAACTCTCACCAAGTCTGTGAATTTGTAGAGCCCTGTTGAAATCTACACATAATTCCACTGCTCCATAGAAATTGTTGTGTTGGTTTCTTTTTCCCATTTTATTTTAATATATTCCGTTGATTCTTTTTTTATATATTCAATACTACTGTACAGCGTTATTATTATTTTTTTTTCCAAATTACCTTGCTGATATGCAGCTACAAAATTATCAAGCAATTTATTATTTTTCTTTATACGTGGCTGCTTTCTCCAGCTATTTATATCATGTCTAATTTGAAGATATCTATAAAAATCTTCTTTTTCCAGATTATATTGTTGTGATAGATCTTCAAAGTTTTTCAGATGGTCTTGTTTCATCATAGTACATATTGCCGTAATCCCTTTTGTAGCCCACATCTTAAACCGTGTGTCAAATTTCCCAGAGAGGAAATCTGAATCAGAAACTATCCATCTTAATACAGTAGTTTTACGTCTTTCTCCAAGTCACAGGTTTTTATTATCTTAAACCAAATTTTAATTGGTAAAGTTATCCAAGGTATAGCCATTTTATATATAATTTTTGCCAAAGATCTATCTCCCAGGACCATCTGTATTGGGAATTCACCTATAATCAAAGACTCCATCTCTTTCCAGTTTGCAGTATAATATCCATCGCATCAACATATTAGTGTTCTAAGATGAGCTGCTTGGTAGTATGACTTTAGACATGGTAGGGCTAATCCATCCTTCTCCCTGGACGATTGTAGTGTTTTAAACATAATTCTTGATTTCTTTCCATTCCATATGAATTTTGAAATCATTTTATCTCATTCATTAAACTGTTCTGATGAAATTTCCACTGGAAGAGACTGAAAGTAATCACGGCAGAATATTCCGTTTTAATTTTAACTCTTGATCCCAATGAAAGAGGTAGCAGACTCCAGCCAGCCAGATCATCTTTTATTTAACATATTAGAGGACTGAAATTTGAATTGAATTATTTTGATAAATATCAATATCTATAGATAAATTATCTATAGGGTTATAATTATAACATGGAACATCTGTTTTTTCTATATTTCATTTGTATTCTGATAGCTGACCAAATTTTTCCAAAAGATCCATCACTCTGATAAATGATTCATTGGGTTCATCCAAATATAGCAGAACATCATCTGCATACAATGCAATCTTATGTTCTTTACCTTTGTAGCGGCGAGGCTTAATAATAAGAAAGAATTAAGTGTTCTGAGCTTTCCCAAAGGAGGCCCCATCTCTCTGTTCATCTCTGTGGTGCAGCCACAGAGAAACTATTCATGCAGGCTGATTTAAGGTTTCCTTTGATAAGGTTTCCTAGGACAGCTCCCAAAGGGGAATGCACTTAGCTAAGCCTGGCTATCATGATCAATGGTCATCCATTGGCGCCTATCTGTCTAGGGAGTGCCAGATGGACATCTGGACTGCATTCCTAAGTGTCAGGAGTAAGTGACTCATATCTCACCTTGATCAACCAATCAGGGACTTGTAGAGCCGAGTAACCCACGTGGGACTCTGATGCCCATGGAACTTTCAGCCAATCAACGAGCTGAAGTTCCTCCAGGTAAAAACAGGCAACACAGAGAGCCTGTAGTGAGATTCAGAGGGAATTCTGTGGACTTCTCTAAAGGGAATTCAAAGGAGAATTCCAGGGCAGGACGGCCCAGGAGCAGAAGGCTCCCAAGGGCAGGACATTCTCGCAGCACGCCTCCTGACCATCTTGAGACTCAGCCCGGACAACCACGGAACGGCCAGTGTGTCCGAGTGCCAGAACTTTCCTTTGTTCTAAGAGTCTAGAGCGGAGGTTGCCAGAGAGTAACCAGAGGATCCACCCGAGGTTAGCACCAGCAGCAGGCCTTGTGAACAGGTCAGAACTGTGGACAGCTGAATCACTATTCAGAACTAGCTCTTCATCAGGAACGAACCGGTCCTCTTCCTGACTTGCTGGGACCCACAGTCATCTTTTCTCCTGTGCGCAAACTTTGCTAGTTAAAGCCAACACTAACTAGCCGGTCAGTGAGCATCTGCAGCGCACCATCGCAAACCGCACAGCACAGCCTGGCACCTAGCCAGAGAGCGCGGATTGGACAGCAACAGCCTGCAACTGTTTCTTTGTGCCCGCAGGAGATCTGAATCCCCAGAGATTGGATGAGTATTCAACTTCAATGCATTACAGCTCGAGAATTCAATTGTTAGCCCAACTAGTTGATATCAATTTAATTCCTAAGAGTTATGTACTTGTTTTGAGTATCTAATGTAGAAGTTATAACCAAGTTCATTTACGAAACGGTCTAAATGAATGATATACTGAACGTATGTCCTCTTGATATATGTAACTCTTTGTAACTGACTGAATATATACCTTTTGTATTCTGATAACCCTCTCGATAAGATCTGTTAGGTCTATATGCATATTCTATGTATTAATAAATGTATCCTCGTGTATTAGTACCTGTGTGTGTGCGTTGTTTGAGTTATGTCGCATGGTTGGATTCTAAAGCCATCAAAAGAATCAATTTTGTGATTTACTGCTACAATTAATAATTGTCCCAGTAAATGCCCAAACCCTACAGAACTGGTGCCTTCAGAGAGCACACTACACCTTTAATTTCTATATCTTTAATTTTTGGGTCATGTCTAATCCACTCTGCTAAGAAATATATAGAGAAAACAAAAGAGGTGACAGAGAACACCTGTCCTGTAACTCTTTTTAAACAAAATCTCTTAGACAGATGTCCGTTGATATAGATTTTTACTATAGGATTTCAATAAATTGTTTTTATTATGTTGATAAATTCATCAGAAAATCCAAATCTCTCCAATATATAATATAAAATATAAATCTGATATCGATCAAAGGCCTTTTCTGCATCTAGGCTGACAAAAAGTGCTTCCCTCCTTTGATCATTAATATGCTTCATAATATGAAGGGTACGTCTGATATTGTCTTGTGTTTCTCTGTTCTGAATGAAACCAGTTTGATTTGTTAACATTTTTTGTGGTAATATTTTCTCTAATCTTTTAGCCATTATTGAAGCATAAATCTTATAGTCTACATTAAGTACGGAAATTGGGCTAAAAGACCCACATCTAGTTTGATCTTTTATTTCTTTTGGGATAACAGAAATTATAGCTACTTTCCAAGAGGGTGGTAAATTCCCTCCACCTTTTATCCAGTTGCAAGTAGACAGGAGCAGGGGAGCCAACTGTTTTTTGAAAATTCACTTGGAAAGCCATCTGTCCCTGGTGCTTTTTTAGATTTAAGATCTGAAATAATATTATTCATTTCCATCTAATTTATTACTCTAGTTAATGTTATTTTGTTCCTCACTTAAAATTGGCAGGTTAAGTGAATCTAATAAAAGGACTATATCTTTTTTATTTTGAGTTTCAGAACTGGAATATACATTTTTATAGTAATTCTGTGAAGATTGATTGTATTTATTTTAATTTGGATTGTATTTGATTGGTTATTGGATTAACGATTTTGGAGATTATTGATTAAGATGTTTTTTTGCATAACCTTCTTGCTAATATTTTAATTGATATGGCTCCTGATTCACACTGTTTTAGAAATTTTAGTTTTGTTTCTAACTCTATAATTTGTAATTTCTTTCCTAATTTTCAGTAATTGCTTATGTATTGTACAAGTGGGTGTTTTTTTATGTTTTTGTTCTATAATTTTGAATTCAGATTGTAATTATTTTAATTTGGCTTGTTTTATTTTCTTTTTACATAAACAAATGGAAATACATTTCCTTCTAAGTACAGCTTTAACTGTATCCCATAATATTGCTGGGGAAACCTCTCCCATATCATTAGTCTGTTCAAACTGTTCAAACTCATGCGTAATTTGCTCTTTAACATTATTATCATTCAATACCCTACAGTTCATCTTCAAAGCAGTATTCTTTTTGACCAGATTTAAGTCTAAATTTAGATAACCTGGTGCAGGGCCAGACAAATCCAATGTTCTTGATCTGTTTAATTTATACATTAAAAAGTAGTCTATTCTACTGTATGAATTATGAGGTGCAGAAAAATGTCTTTTCCCTTCCTGTAGGGTAAAGATCCCTCCATACTTCAACTAGGCCTACATCTTCTATAGATCTATTCATATACTGTACTTCTCTAAAGTAGTAAGTTTCCTTTTACAATTCTTGTAATTTTGGATTTAAATTGAGATTAAAATCTCTTCCGAATATCAGCACTCCCTCCGTTTCTGCAGCTATTAAATCAAACATTTAAAAAAAAGACCTATCACTTCCTGGTGGTGCATAGATATTAAACATTGTAATTACAAAGTCTTCTATCTTCCCTCTTACAACGGTGAATCTACCATCATTGTCTTTGATCTATGATAAATACTTAAAGTTAACTGTTGATGGAATGAGTATAGTTACTCCCCTTTTACGTCCCATTTTATGAGATGAATAGAACATTATCAAAAGCCATACTTTTCAATTTAGCATGTTCTATGTCAGATAAGTCTCCTGGAGAAACACTACCTGGACCTTATCATGTTTAACTTTTATTAGTGTTCTACTTCTTTTATCAGATTATGTAGACAATTAACATTTAAAGAAATTACTTTAGATTCTATGAAGACATCATATAGATTAAGAATTTTGCATAGAAACCTCCCAGTCTCTCAACCATGCTGGCATTCTAAACTATTGTACAAAAACAAACAAAAAAACCCACAACTTTTTTTTTTACTTCATGTGGGGGGTCAAGAATACAACCCCACCCTTTATGCCCCAGTAAAAATTTCGGGGAATTAGGGAACGAGAATAAAATTTAAAACTTCTTATTTTCTAAGAGGACCCTAAATAAATATACTACTATGTTTCTTCACTTCTCTTGGTCTCTAATCTATTTTACCTTATTTAACGAGGACATTTTTATCGTTAAAAAAAAACATTATATTGAATTTTAATTTGCAAGATTAAGTTATCTACATCAACCAAATTTATATTACAAAACACAAATAACTCCATAAATATCTTAGTTACTTCACAACTGGAAGGTATCGAAAGAGTAACCTTACAGTAAATTATAGCACTAATCCAGTAGATAAACATGCGCTTTAGTTCTGAGGATTATAATACAGTCTCAGTCATCTGGTGAAGTTCGGCTGCGGAAAGCCTGGAGTGTCTTGTACTGCTCCTCTGTCAGTGCCTCCTCCTTGCGTCTCCCCCTGCGGCTGTGTGCCCGCTGCCGTGATCCCTGTCTAACTTGTTCCTCCGTGACGCTCGCTGCAGCCATCGCTCCACCCGCAGTCGTAATCAGACCTCGGCGTATCAAGTCCTTAGTAGCTTCCGTGGCACAGTTATACATTTGGAAACCCGAGTTGAAAAAATCCTTTAGTTTGGCTGGAAAAGTTTTAAATTTTATGTTCTTTTCTTTCAGTGTCTTTAATTTCTTTGTACTCCAGCCATTTCTGAAAAACATCAAGTGCATAATCGTGATCGAAGTACACCTTTTTGTTTTCATAGAACAGCTCCTTTTTCCCCCCAGGCTTTCGTTAAAACCTCTTTGGTTCTAAATCTTAGAAATCTGAGGACAATAGATCTTGATCTGGACTGGGGGTTCACTGGTTTAGGGGCAAGAGTTCTGTGAGCTCTTTCAATATCTAAGATAAGACAAGATCACTTTATTAGCCATATACAATTTCTTGCATTAGGAATTAGTCTTTTCACATATCCCAGCTTTTTCTCCAAGAGAAACAGACACACAGACAGGGAGAGAAACTTGGGGTAAGAGCGCAAGGTTAGCCATTGTACAGCGCCCCTGGAGCAGTTTGGGTATAGGGCCTTGCTCAGGGGCCCAACGGAGTAGGATTCTTCTGCCGGCCATGGGCTTTGAACTGGCAACCTTCAGGCCACAGGCACAGATCCTTAGCCACAGTGCCACTGCTCTGCCCCGCATTAATGTTTTCTTAATATCCCTTCTAAAATCTCTCAGTTTGTTAAAACATTTTTCGATGCTCACAGGGGATTCGCGATCTTCAGCATCTTTGGACTGGCTCCTTGAGCCCCACTTCAGTCTCCCCGTTCCTTTTTTAAAATCCTTTTGAGTAGTTTTGAGTGTTTTGACGTCCTCTTCCTTGTTTTTCCATTGTCAACCAAACTTAGTGTTTGTTTTATATTATTTAAAAACACGAGTTTAACAAAGTTGTTGGTTTTTTTTTTAAAGAACCGAGAGTGCGAAAAAATTAAGCAGCCATTGCTTACATGACATCACCGGAAACCCTCAGGACCCATTTCTAATGCTGACATTTAGAGTGTATTACAAAATTCTATTTCCCTTTAAACATGGGCTACCACCCATTTACTCTAACACTTCCTCATTTTTTTATATTACCACTGCTGGTAGTGCAGTGAGCTCCAAGCAGGTACAATAAAACACAGAAATTAACTGAATTCCAACTGAATAAAATGATTTAGGTGAAATGTTTCACTTATTTTTCATATCACCCTGCAACTCACAACTGGCAACCCACTGAAGCTAAGCAGGTGTGAGCCTGGTCAGTATCTGGATGGGAGACCTCCTGGGAAAAAAAAAACTAAGGTTGCTGCTGGAAGAGGTATTAGTGAGACCAGCAGGGGGCACTCACCCTGCGGTCCATGTAGCTCCTAATGCCCCAGTATAGTGACAGGGACACTATACCGTAAAACAGGCGCCGTCCTGCGGATGAGACGTAAAACCGAGGTCCTGACTCTCTGTGGTCATTAAAAATCCCAGGGCGTTTCTCGAAAAGACTAGGGGTGTAACCCCAGCGTCCTGGCCAAATTTCCCATTGGCCCTTACCAATCATGGCCTCCTAATAATCCCCCTCTATGAATGGGCTACATTACTCTGCTCTCCTCCCCACTGATAGCTGATGTGTGGTGAGCGTTCTGGCGTACTATGGCTGCCATCGCATCATCCAGGTGGATGCTGCACATCGTAGTGGTGGAGGGGAGTCCCCATTACCTGTAAAGCGCTTTTGGAGTGGAGTGGAGTGTCCAGAAAAGCGCTATATAAGTGTAAGCAATTATTATTATTATTATATTCATATTTTAAATGTTGGGAATTCATTTTCTGTGTCAGATGCTATGCCGATTCCTGCAATGGAATTAAATACCACAGGTAAACTTAATTTCTTGTATAATGTTCAGATCTTCTTCTTTAATCTTGGCTGACTGAACTGCAGTTAATTGTAAACAGCCCTGAGATAGTCCTGAGCATTAAAAGATGCTTTGTCACAATTTGTAAACTTGAACTTAGAATGCTCATTAATGGGGAGAAAAAAGAAGTAAGATTACAACATTCTATATGGCATGACTTTATTGAAACAAACGGACAATGTTAGACAGATGGATAGTTTTGTATTTTTAAAAACATGCCTTTTATGTACCCATTTCTGCAAGGTTCCTTGACACTTAAGTAATAAAAAAGGTAGTTTTTCTCTTAGATTCCAATGGCCAAATTATTCTTATTTTATTTTTCGATAAATGATTGTTGTCGCGGATGCGCTACTTATTTACACTGTTTACAATTATAACATCCTGTACAAAATAGAGAGAAAGTTTTACAAAGGATTGCTTAGGAAAAACAAATGTCTGTTTCTTAAAAAAAAAAAGTTAAATCAAATATATAAAAAATTCAACAAACTCAGGTCCTTTCAAAGGCTTTGCAAACACACCAAGGTGACATGCATTTACAACACTTAGGAATCCATCGAAGTTGCACGTCAGTTACATAAGATACCATCATAACACCTTTTTTAAAAAAAAAAGTCATTAACTAACTTTGCAAGATTAAGACTTAAGTGTGACTATTCAGCAACCTGTATTGGCCTCAAAATGAAAAACTTGTATAGCAGTGGACAATCCCATGGTGGAAACTGAGTTGTATTCTTTAAGAATCTTGGAAAGGTTGATTTTTTTTTTAAAGTCAAATGACCTCTAAAAACCAAACAGTAATTTTGATTTTTGCCAATAATTATGCCAGTTTCTTTTGTCTAGCAGCAAAAATACATTCCTCATTTCTCATCAGGCTATGTATATTGTAGAGAGTATCAAACTCCCTACTATGATTCAGAATGTGCTCTAGTCTAGTTTGTGTAATAAACGAACCAGATATAGATTGAATTTAATTGTGCCTTAAAGACTGTAGTATTAATACAACTTGATTACCTATATTTTCAACCAGGCCAGATAGCTTATGCCAAGGACTTAAATTTTTTTTTTTAATTCTCCTCCAAACCACCTCTGATTCCTAACCTGCACTATGCCAGGTAAATTATAAATTCAAAAAGTGGATTTTTAATTATACCTGGATTTTATAAACTGGTCACTTGCACAAAAAGATCCAGGTGAAACAATCAGAACTGGGAATGGGATACTTTACACAAATAAAAAGTTAGTGTTGAGCTCCTTGACTGGACACTTGAAATATTTTTGAAACCAAATCAGCTTACAAATATAACATTCATAATATCACTAATTATTTGGGGTATCAACAAAATCTTACCTATCTGTATCTTTAGGGACTAATGTCTTTGGCTTGTCAGGTAAAACCATTCAAAGGCCATTTTTTGAAGTCAACATTTGTAGTAAATGAGTGTGAAACACCACCACTCCAAAGAAATAGCTTTTGAAACATTCTAAAAGGCCTCAAAAAACTAAAAAGGCCACAGCAGGTCCTAAAATTACACACACACACAAGCTCTGAATTTAAAACTGTATAGAATAAGGCCTTAAATAAGTAGTTCTAGTCACACTATTTGAAGAGAGAACAAATTTCAATTCCTTTTTCATGTGAACTTTCTCAAATTTGATTAAAACAAACTGATACATCCTTACTGGCATAAAGACAATTTATTATTGTTTTTTTTGTTGTTATTTGGCGCAAACCTGTATGCGTATTCTTTGGCAAAGCCAGTATAAGTTGCTGTATAGTCCTCTTACACAGGATAACTGCTTCAGCACAGCACATGAACCCACAAAGAGAAACAGTTACAACAATTAGAGGAAGTTTACAGAAGGCAGGGTAAAAAAAAATTAGAAAGACAGAATCACAATGGTGTTGTATGGCATGCTCAGGTAGGTTTCTCAATAGATTGTAAATTAAATTTGTATTCTTGCACTTTGTTTTAAAGGTAAGAAAAATACTAATGTGCAATCTTACTATATGTTGTTCAGGTGGGTAGTTGCATCAGCATGCATAGGCTGCAAAGGAACAAGTAATAGGTTAATCCATACTGAAAAGAGAAGAAAGGAAACGTCACACCCGAAAAAGGCTCCATAGCCAAAACGTTTGGTTTCCTTTCTTCTCTTTTCAGCATCTTATATGTTGGCCTTGATGTTCAGAAGCCAATTTTCTAATCCTTATTTATTCCAACAACAATAAGTCTGGAAGGCATTTATTTATATCTAAGGTGATGTAAATACTATCCCAAAAACTGGGTATTATTTAAAGTACAGTGCTTTTTGAAGTCATTTTTAAGCGAGTTGTACGAAGACATCTTGAAGCGTATCTTTATTATGCAAGAAAATGTTCCCTATTTTTGTGATCTTCAAATGAGATTTGAATGTTAAAAGTAGAGAACTTATACATCTGGAACTATTAAATGTTTTTACATAGGTTGGTTATATCTATTTTAAATCCGACAACATATATACAGGTGCTTTGTTTTGCAGATGGAGAATCAATTTTCATGCATTATTAACCTTTATTAAGTACATTTTCATTTTATCAATACCCTGTTAACATACTTAAGATAGAGATACATACAGACTGAAATGTTTTAGTGTGACAGTACTAAGAATATGCCCCTTTGCAGAGTAAAGGTGTTTCCTCATTTGTGTGTTTTGTTTTGTATTAGCCTTCATTTTCAGTTGTTTAAGTGCCAGACTTTTTTAGGTTTTGATGATAAAATAAAAATAATAAAAATCCTACAGAGCTATGAATAAGAAACATACAAAAATTAAAAGTTTAATTATTTTTTCAAATTTTCCAACGCTGAATACATTTGTAATACTCCAATGTCTTAAATAAATTACATTCCAAAAATGCCTACTTTCTGAGCATGCCAATAGAAACCATGAATGCTTTGTCCTTTCTTAAAAAATAAACCAATTAAAAAATAAACCTTATTTTCCACAGCTTAATAAAAAGCAATGCACAAAAATCCCAAGTAATAAAAAAATCTAGTTTGTAAAAATCATTATTAATAATATTATCATTATTATGGTCTTGTTGATTGAAAATTACTTAACTATGCAAAAGCCCCAAGTCTACTTTTTTTGGGACAAATTGTTAATCATACCTTACTTTTAAAACAGGAAATGATCAGAGTCACACATGATAGAAAGTAAAGAACATGACTTAGTTAACACTTTGTCCCTGCTAAAATTAAGATAGATTCAGGATAGGACAGCCTCTTTTAAATACATCTTTTATAAGGCTTAATTTGAGGTTTTTCAGTAACACTGTTGTATTCACTTATTTATGAGATTTCTGGTACCTGAATGCATTGAGTTAAAAGTCCTAAGGAAAAAAGACAACTTATCATTTCAATAACTGCTAAAAAAGAATAGTATTCAATTTTGCACAAGTTTATAACCTAATTCAGAACAATAAAAAAACTAACAAGCTTTTCATAAGAAATGCATTTAAAATACCAAGATGGGTTTTTACCTTGTGTTACATAGTTTCCCACCCTCCCACTGTACAAAACTAACATGCAGTTTCAGTTTAAGTTTGACATAATTTAACATTTTCCGTATCCATAATGGGAAGTTACTGGTCCACAACTGCTAAAGCCTAAAGCTTTTTGTACTTTGTTACATTAAGTGCATTTGTGCCCTACAACACTTAATGCTGAGATATGCAATTAAGATTCCATCAATTCCATTAGGATCAAGATGCTGAGATGAATAAGTGTAAATCTACACTCTGCATTCTGAAAAACCACAACCATATCAATTTCTAGCTGTCTCCCTCTATGCCGGTTGGTCACGTTTCATGTTTATTTGTTCTGAATTCAGGAATGGCAATTTATTTTTCCCATTTTAAATACCTCAGTTCCAAGGCTCCCTCTTTTCATTTTTGCCCCCAGAGCCATATTCCTGAATTAATACCAGAATCAAAGATACATGCATCTGTCCTCCAGGGATAGAAGATAGCAGACTCATTACTGCTTCTTCACACTCTGAAACACTAAAGCTTATACCATTAGTTAACTGGAGCCTAGGTTCAACAGCTGTTGCCTTGACAAAAAGTAAGGATCATTGGGTAACTCTCCAATTCACTTTATTTTCCCTAACGCTTAGAAGAAGTGCTCAGGCGGAGTAGTTCGACAACAGGGAACCAGTACAACAGCATTGGAACCAGTTCTTCTTGTTTCATATGGTTATAATGTGTAGCTGTAGAGCAGCAACTACAAATTTAGATTTGGGTGTATAAGCCACATAATTAGATAAGGAGTGACAAAGTGCATCACTATAAAAGTTCCTTAATGTTTGCAGATTGGACACTGAACGATGTATTCTATAGTCTATTTCTGGTGACCATAGTCACTCAAGTTTTTCTTTTCCATTCATGGTTCATGAATCCATATCTGCCATCTGCAATGATTTGTAAAGATGAGGTTCAGATATACCCATGACCTATATGGAACATCAAGCCAGGGACCTAATTAGTTGGATCTTTCACAACGTTTGCAACATTCTGAGTTCCATTTGGCTAGACAAGCTTCAGAGAGGTAAAAGGTTTCCAGAAGGTCTTGTGCAACTTCAAACAATGGCAGGGAACATTGTGAGGTTCTGGTGGATAGAGAGATGTTTATTCTCCTTGATTTGCTGGATTTCATAGAGGGTAATAGTATTGGGTGGGGGAGTGATCCTTGACACTCCGGTAGCCAGTGCTGTTGGAGTGGATTTCATTTTTGTGTTTAATTGGACAAGAACAAATCAGGTGTTGCTACTTCTCATTCATACCACTACTTGGCTAAGAATGTTTAAGGACCATCCCTGCTACTAATGTACTAATGCAGATGTAGAAATAGCCATAATTTGCATAATGCATTCAGACCACAATGTTTGTATTTAACGATGAAAAAACTCAAGGGCATCTCCAGTGCAGAGTTCCTGTTTATGAAGTCTGCATTCATTGTACCACCAAATTTCCAAAGGCACTTAGTCAACTATTTTGAGGTGTTTGTTTTTAGTATTCACTCATGCAATCACAAATGATAATATCCTTAGATATTGTATATGTTGATATTCCAGAAATTATGGGCAGTCCTTTTTTTTCATTCCATTTTTTAAAGTTTTATTTTCAGGTACTTCTCTGCCTTTTGTCTCTTGGCTAATGTAATTCGATGGTAAACCAAATCCAAGGAGACTCAAACACACAGTGTTGCAGTCACTTTTGCTCTAACAGAAAAAGACATTCAGATTTTACCATTTAATTTGATCCTTACGTTTTTCCTTAAAATGTACTGGCATAATTCTTTTAAAATATAACTCTCTGAAAGACATTGACCAGGTTGATACTTTGATAGGATATGCCAAAGCACCACATCTATTGAGGTTTTTGTATAAATCACTCATTCTGTCACTGCATACCAACCAACAAATAAAATGACTCTGCCAATATTATTCCCAAACAATGTGATCTATAACACCACTTTAAACCTGATGCTATGAACATAGAAATGCTGGCAATCATCAAAAATAAACTGCCATCCAAAAGGTAAGGTTGTAGCTTTTCAGAAGCAATTAAAAGCATAACTAAGGGACAGTTATAATAGCACCAATATCATTACGTTGTTCTATGGCTGACACATCTATGCATCGAATATAAGAGCACAGAACTATAACAGGTACTAAGCTTACATTCCTTGTAATTCTCAGCTACTCCATCTGTGAACATTACAGTCACTATTCTAGAAAACAATTCAAGTATTTGGTTAAGTATACAAATATATTCGCACCGTATTACTAAAGTACTAACCATCAATGCCAAATGGTGTTTATGTAGAAGTAATGTAAAGTATAGAAGTTCACTTGGATGGTCAGTGGCCATTGCTGCAATATCTTTTTCCAATGCCTATATTCAGACCATAATTGTTACAAATCTCAGATAACTGCCAAATCTATTTTCTATTTCTTTGAAGTTAAAGTACCTTAACATTTTGCAGGTGCTGAAAGATTCTTAAGCCTAACATTAATTTTGAAAAAAAATCAAAAGAAAAATGTGACTCAGAAATCTGTTTGTCAAATTAAAAGCCAGACAATAAAAACATTACACGTACAAAAACCAGTGTCAATGACAATTAGAACAATACAGTCCTATATCCTATTTCATCTTTAAAATGATAAAACTGCAAAAAATATTTGCAGCGGGAGTCAAACTGGCAGACCATTTTGACCATTATCTTTCAGATTAACTGAAGATATGTCTCTGCTTTAGAACTGTATCTTCCACAATGCTAAAAAAGATGTTCATCCTGTAGAAGGAAAAAATCTTTGGTGCTACAACTTACATCTGCATAATATTCATTAAGAAATAACATTCTCTCATCACAGATATGACTTTGAAATTAAAAGCAGGAAATAAAAATGACCATCTACAACACAAAAAACAGAAAAAAACAGCATTTTCTCAACAGCTAATCCTAACCAAAAGTGAATGGAGCCTAAAGCATTCTATCGAAAAAGCTCTTTGTTCATGGCAGCTTTGTTCATGGCCATTTCCATCATTCAAGTGAATCCATAAACTACATTACTGTAAGAATAAGCACTTCAGGATAACCTATGTATAAGTTAAGAAATATAGTTATGGGAGCCCACAATCTCCTGTAGTTTCACATTTGAACTGCACTTTAAAATCCAGCCTCCAACATGGATAAGGGATCTGACAATAATTGTACTTTCTATTCTAAAACAATACTTACTGATACACGTTTACCTCAAAAGTAAAATAAACAAAGTGCATCAAGGATTAAATCAATAGACAAATTTAACCGAGACATAAGATTAAATACATAAACGTAGATCAGGCCATTTAGGTTGGGCAACATGTGCAATTTTTTATCGTAGGTTGTTTCAACAACCTCAGTCCAAAACATCTTGAAGGTTAACTTTATTGTATTATCATTGATCCTAGAGTTAAAAAAAATCTGAACATCAGGATCTATTAAAAGCAGATTTATTTTTTCTTTGAACAAAAGATTATAAATTAGGTATATGTGCAAACACAAGGCAGGTTTCCTCTCAAATGTTTCTCTCAAATTCCCTGCTTATTAAAAAAAAAAATTCAGGTGCTACTATTTCCAAATCTGGGCAACTCTAGTTGCAAGCTTGTTGCAACATTTTCTCTGGCTCAGATTATGCAGTACTGCTTTCATTGCTGACATGATACTCAAACTCCTGACCGAATTTATAATCTGTAGTCTCTTTAATAAGATAGCACACTGGAGAAGAGCACCAACTGATCTATCCTGAATTCTACAGAAGGTAATGTGGACTCCCTGCATGCTACACTATACTTTTTGATGGTATGTACAGGTATATATCTTGTTTAGATACTAACGAAAGAAACATATTATTTTTTGATGACTTAGTAATAACTAAAGGAGGTTCATATATTAAGGCGTTCTTTTAAGCACCATTTTTAACATCTATTTTAATTGAAAATTGCATATGTGTCTGAGGCTTAGTCGTCACAGCTTGCCTTACTGAAACCTGAATTCCATGATCCAAGAACATAGGTTGTTTTTTCTTCTAACAAAGCATCAAATACAAGATGTTGGCAGCTGAATGAGATCAAGATTTAAAGAAACCATTGTTTTGTCCATCCTGCCAAAACCATCTGCTTGTAATAGGGACCAACATATATGGTAGCTGAAGAATGCTGGTGTTTTCACTATGAGCAAAGAACATTAAATTGACCATTGAATTGATTTACTTTAATGGAAACTTTGTTCACTTTCAAATATGTCAACAAAAGTATTGATTTTGATGCTGCTTTTCTGTGAATCAACACAGTTACACTATAGCTAAAGTTAAACTGTTCTCACAATAATTTATATTGGTTAGGAGTAATGAAATCAAAATGTAGAACTATACACCTGTAAGACAGTCCATTTCTGTGTGTTTTCCAGGTTCAGAATGGAAACACGGGAAAATGCTCTTCAAGCTACAGAGATAAGGGAAATGCGATTACTATTTATTATAAGGGAAAGGAATGTAATTACCTACTTGCATGTTGAATATTCATCGAGAACACCAGATGACTTTTTAAAATACACTATGTTAGTGTTTCAGTTTTGATTGTTAAATTTTAATTTAAGTTTCTTCCAGAAAATAAATGTGAGGCTGGGGAAACAGACACTGTCGTTTAGAAAATTACTGCACAAACCTGTTGTTCGTGGATCAGAGAATTTCAAAGCACAGACTAAAATCTTTTCCATGTGCGTGGATAATTCCATGACAATAAACCAGCTGTTCAACTTTGACATGCTCTAGACATATCAAAATAATGCCAAGCATTCAAAGATATGGTTTCTGTTTCTTTTCTGTGAGCTTCAATTTCTGCCCACAAGCTGTGAGGACCAGAGAGGTGTGAAAATACTGTTATGTTCCCAGTGAGCACCTGTTTCCTTGAGTGATGTGAAGGGGCAGCAGTGGAACAGTAATGCCTCCCAATGAGAGTTTTTTTAGAGTAAAAATAAATATAACCTCTAATAACAGGTTAAGATTATTTTTCTTTGAGAAAAACTAAATAACTAAAAAAATCTAAAATGTAATTTCTGTTTTTAACCTGTTGCAATGATTGCCATGCAGTTGTAGTTTAAACAAAAAAGTACGGTACGAACAGTTATTTTCTCTTAACATTAAAGGTGAAATCCAACTGAATTCTTTTTAATAGTATTAGTTTTTAGTTCTACTAGATATAGAACATGCTGTGTCTGCAGGTTCCTTCTGTAACTCAGCACAACCAAGACAAAGACACTCTAAAAGCCTGCAGGCCCACCGATGAATCAAAAACATGGCAGAAAGCTTCTTAACAGCACTAGCCATCCAAAGGTATTCAGTCTTTAGTCTCCTTGTAGTTTTCAAAGAGTAGATTGGAGATTGGGCTCGACTGCTGTCTCATGATCAGGAGATTCAATGTAATTGGCTGCCTCCTGAAGTTTTAACAGCATGGCCATCTGGAAAGGAAAGAATGTCAGATTCACATCATGCGATGGTGCATTTATATCAAGGATGGTCCAACAGAGGCACTTCTTTCTTCCATAGTTCCCCCATTTCTTATTCCAACAGTTCTTTTGATCTTTTTTATCACTTAGCTATGTAGTTTCAGCATAATTTTTCAGCCATTTTAAGGTAATCCCATCACCAGAGTGAAAAGCTTAAAGGTCATCCAGTAACATTACACAGGCACATATTTATAATGTGGAACATGGCCTGAACATTGAGATAATTTTGATTTTGCTTTAATTAAAGTGAGGAATATACTTCAGCAGATGCAAAATATTATACTGCTACTACTAATAATAGGCTTTTGAAAGGGGAAAAATATAAAATACCTGGTTTTAGAAATAAAATGGCTTATTTTAGTTTTTAGCCCATCAAAATATATTTTGCTGTACCTCTGACTAGTAATGTAATTAAATTTATTTATGCGTATTCTCTTTCTATTCGATTGCCTTTTCATTTTGGAAGCAATTTGTATTGATTTATGTATATAAAATCGAATATTTTATAGAGGTTATATATAGTTAGTACTGTAAACCAAGATAGTTCTTAAAGGAACACTCTTGAAAGATTTGAAGAGATAAGAGAGCTACCTGGGAAGTGAGATGATAATATAATTTCTTGTTTTTGTATTTTTGCAAACTATGCGGTCCAGTGCGCTCAAATATATAAAGATGCTGCCTGTCTTTGGTCAGTAAGATAAAGGGCATGTATTTGGTAAGCTGGCTGTATGCCCAGAACATGAAAAACTAACTGTTGTCCAGTCTGCAACTTACAGTAGATATAATTAATTGGCATGTGTTGCTGTCTTATCATTTGTTTAGAATGTGTCACAGTAACTCTTTGTGTTTTAAGGTATAAAGGACCATCTTCAGCTACTTATTTTTTAAGTCTGGTGGTTGCAAGCCAGACTTTTTTATATGCATATGAAATAAAGAGACTTCTGCTTCACAGACACATGAACTTTGTCATTTGTATGACAACAAATTAGACAAACGTGCCAAGGATTTAACACTTAATTTTATGCAAAGAATCCAACACTGAAGTGCAGCCCCACCTGGGTGAGGCATGGCAGCTGTTTCCCACCAACAGCCTCAGTAAACGGCAGATCAGTGTAAGGAAGTGCTTAACCAATTTATTGAACTGATGGGCTTCAATTATGATGGGGATTCCTTTAAGACGACCAGAATGTGAAAGTCAGCAGTTGGATTATTATCCATCAACCAAAGCTTGATTGGATGATAATTAAGTATTTGTCTAGGGTTTAAACAGTAGGATACTGAGAAAAAAAGAGAAATGGCATCTCTAGTGCCTACTCACTAGTGGGTCTGATTCGAGGGAACTGGGGGTTGTCTCCTTGGATACCCGCTCTTCGGCAACCTGCCCTGTGCTAACTGGCCCCACGCTGGGGGGGGGTAGGTGGAAAAGCTTAGCCTGGTCCTGTTGAGCAGAGGGCCAGGGCAGAGTACCCCTCACCCACTCCACTGGGTCCTCCCAAACAGCCTTATGGCCATGCACCTGAAAAAAGAAGAAAAACTGTCACCACGCTTAAAATATTAGGGCCCAGAACTTAAAAACACCACAAAAGAGAATGTAAACCTAACAGTACAGATAAAAAATAAAGACAAAAATGTAAAATTAACAGGTAAAATAACCATATTGCATGCAGACAACATGGGTTTATGGCGATTTCAACAGTCTAGTCAATAGTCAATGTAGGAAAACATTGATAATGGTCAGCAGAATGCAGTCATGATGAAATTGTAGTTAAAAGTACTGAATTTAAATCAAAAGGATAGATGTTAAAATTATATGACCATTAGACTTCATTTAGAACATGTTTCAGTTTTGGTCACCATGCTGCAGGAAAGAGAGAGTACCAAGGAAAGAAAACAGACTAATCTGTGGTCTGAAATGGATATAAGACAAAAGGAACAGGATATTCTTAGTCTGGAACACAGAAGGTTATGTCGGGGATTTTGATGCAGGTATTTGAAAGGCTGTGAACAAGTCACCCAGGGTACTACTTCAACATCAATAGCCACTGAACATGAATGAAAATTAAATCAAGAGATATTCAGACAGAAAACACAAGACACTGCTTTAAATACAGTGTAATGGGATGAACTCTTTGACCACTTTCTTGAAGTTGACAGTGAAGAATCCCTTAAGAAACAAATAGAAGTCCTTTTTTTAAATGACTAGCAACAACATAGGCAGAATTGTTCAGTCACATTGGTCACTATTTCCACATTCA
Source organism: Lepisosteus platostomus (assembly GCF_059453375.1). Classification (NCBI taxonomy): domain Eukaryota; kingdom Metazoa; phylum Chordata; class Actinopteri; order Semionotiformes; family Lepisosteidae; genus Lepisosteus; species Lepisosteus platostomus. The sequence continues at coordinate 30,001,245 of NC_142617.1, forward strand.
GTTACCTTCAGGAACATATGTGAATTTTAGTGACATTATTAAAATAGCAGAAGTTCTTTACAGATATGAGTATACAAAGAGTTTAAGTTGAAAACTGAAATTTTAAAGCAAAACCTGTTCCATTTCCCCTTCTACATAATGCTCAATATACTAATGATAAGTATCATATACTAATACTAAGTCATAATATTTTGAGAGTGAAGATGTGGAAAATTAATTTAGAACAAAGATCTACAAACTACTGAGTACAATCAAACTATTACAATCTGTATCCAAAGCAATTAAAGATTCACGTCCACAGCTAAATCTTAAACTATAACAGACATTGAAATGGTAATTTATTCCTCTATAAAGAGGATGCTTGGTAGGATACTGTACCTTGATACCATCCTTGGCACCTTCTTGCAGGTAGGGTATGATGGAATGGTTCCAAAGGTCGATGAACCATGAACGGAACTCCTCCACTGTGACTGGGCAGGACAGGAAGAAACAGGGCCCTGAGGAGACAGATGTCTTTCAGCAAAGGGACATATGCAACCTTCATAAGCAGCCTTCCTCTTTAGCAAAAATCTTAACTCCATACTTGTCCATCCAACAACCAGTAATTACAACACCTCAATTAAGTATGGGGAAGAAACCTTTCTGTTTAATGTCAACAGTCCATATATAGGAACATTTCTAAAAAATCCAGGATAAAGTACCTCACATCCCTCCTTTTACTTCCGAACTGATAGGAAGATTGTCTTAAAATTTGTTTCAATGATCACTTTACAGTCTAAAAAAATTTAGTTTTACATGAATTTGATTTCAAGATTATTCATTGGCAAGGTTTATAACGGTTGGATGTCTGGACAACGGACAAATAACCACACTGTTTGAACGTGCGTTCTAGAGGAAATTCGTTTACTTCAGAATTTCTGGGTTGTGACTTAGCCAGTTAAGCTAAGTCAGTATTCAATAATACTTTATTCAGTTTAATAAAAACAAAAAAAAAAGCATTTCATGAAGCCCACTCTTGTGTACATACTATAAGGGTTGACATCTATTAAGATCAGAGGTGTAAAGGTACACAAAAATAGAGACCTGTTCCAGGTGTACAGAGATTATATTAACCATATTAAACAAAATCTATTAAAATAATTAAATTAATTTTATTTGATTTAATTTAGATGTTATTTTCTATTACAAAATTAAATTCTACAATTCTATTCTACAATTTTAATTAAAATTAATTAGTTTTAAATAAAAGCAATATGGAAAGAATAAAATATCATGCCTAAGTTCCACTGCAAAAATAATTAAACTCCTTCTGTCAAAAACACTGTTAGGGCAGGTTGCCTAGTGGCAGCTTATTTCAGTTTTAATATCAGGTAACCTGGCAAGAAATAACCTATGAGAAAAGAATCCTATTCATATAGTGGATCTGTAAAGCAGGTATTTGTAGTAATTCTGCCCAGGATTCTGTGTCAGTCCTACCAATGAGAAAGTCAGAGGTGCTGTGCTTCTCCAAGAAGGTGTGCAGGTGGTACCAGAGCTTGGGCACCCAGTCCAGCACCTGCATGAGCTCCTCACTGCAAATGCTGCTCTCATTCTCCGACTCCATCAGCTTCCTGTGCAGGTAACGCACTAAAAAGCCATTAGCTGGCTCCACGTTGTTAGAAAAAGTCACCATTCTGCAGATGATAGGAATCACGAGTTACCTGACAGAGGTTGGGCTCAATCATCATTCAAAAAATCATATGAAAGAAGAGACTTCTGCTTGTGACTGATGGCAGTATATTTAAATTGATGGTGAAATGCAGTTTACACTATTTTCATGAATTGTAGCATGTGGTTTTAAGTGTTTTTAATACGTTTGTTTGGTTGTTCATATTTTGCTAATAATTTTAAACTGCTGCATCTCAGAGTATTTAAAAGAAAAGGTAAATTTGATCTGCTTTGTATTGGTCATTTAATTTACTTAGATTCAGCATAGAGATATAGCATCTCTGAAGAAAACACAACCTGAAAAGTTCCCAGCAACATAAAAGCAGGTTTTAAAGGTTTCAAAAGATCTACTAGAAAGTGCATATTTTAAAATTATTTTATGATAAAGAAAATCAAACAAACATCTGATTTGAGGTATACAAAGTACATGAGCTTTCAGGTTCAGTAATAAAAGTGAACAGTGAAGGACCCAATGTCATATTTCTGGACCCAGGGTTTTCACTGCAGTCCCTCAGGAAAAATATGCTACTGTACATTCCACAGTATATTACAGTTTAATCTTATTATATATATACACACACCCTAATTAGGAGAGCTACAAAGTTTTCCAGCACATACCTAAAGCTCAGATGCAAACCGTGATTTGGAGTCATCTTGACTGGCTGATTAGTTGTACCAATAATATAGGGGCTGCAAACAAGAAGAAACATGTAAGATAATTTCTCTTAACTTTATACTTAACCATCCAAATCATATGGAATTCCAATGGAAATTAGTGCTACATGTGAATTGCTTTTTATATACATATATACATTTTGTAAGTCGCCCTGGACAAAAGGAATGGACAATAGTATTATAGAAGCAGCAAATGAAATCAAAAAGATAAAAGTTTAGGCTGGGCAAACACTTGTCAGAAGATGTTTTATGTAGACAAGTACAGGATATTGTATGCAGTTAGGAAAAAACAGATTATAAATACAAGATAGGAAATAGAGTGAAGGCCTTACAAAAATCCTGACTCACCATTTGTGATATTTGCAGGTCAGAGCACCATTAACAAGCTCACTGATAGAACATGCATCACTAAGGTCATCCAGGATAATAACCAATGGGACATCTCCAATGCTAGTCTCCCGATCAATTTGATTTGCCAGATTGGAAAGATACAGCTGCAGGTCCTGAAAACCAAAATGGAAAGATGATAAATACTTTGCCTTAATACACTGCTTTAATAATTTAATATCTCTTATACAGATTTACATGATGTTGTGTTGCATTCCTTAACATCACTTTAGAACTCAAGAAAGGTTACAAGTGTAACTTTGTAATTTTGTTGTTACAATTGAAAATATCTGTAGTTCAAGATACTGTGTATATTATATTATATTATATTATATTATATTATATTAAGATAACATAAGATAAGATATAAGATATTTTGTTTGTGTCCTTTTATAATATAAAGAACCATTTATACAGGGTTATGCCATATTACAACGTGGTACTGTTACACAAATAACACAAATGTGTTCAAATTACAGCCATATCTAATGAGCAAATTCTTATTTATTTCACAATTCTGCCTTGAAAGTATTGGGGGAAAAGTAGATAATTTTGCTATATTGAGGGTTTCTCAATTTAAAATGGCAAGCCTTTCTAATTGTTTATTTTTTGTTTACTTAGATGTGTAAAAAATGTGAAATGATTGAGGAGAATTTTTTTTACAATAAAAAATCATATTAAATTGGTAGCTATAACTCAGTGTAACAAGAATAAAACACGTGTTAACTGATTATTGGGTTTAACATTTTGTAACTAAGTATTTTGAGAAAATAAAAACATGTTATGACAAAACTTGAGAAAATGTATTGCAATAGTAATTTTGAGCTGTTGTAGGCCACTCAATGGAGCTCACCTTGCAGGACTGCTGGTGCATGTTATATGTGACCGTGATGCCTTCTGTGACTTCCCGCCCAGAGCGATCCACCAAGTACTCCGCTAGACGTGAAGTGAGGTAGGTCTTGCCTGTACCGCTGGGCCCCGAGAGTATCAGTCGTCGATGTTTTAGCAGTAGGCTGATGTAGTGTTGCATCATGGGCTTGGGAATCAGAGTCTCAAACACCAGACTGTCCACACACTTCTCCTTCAAACCTATAGAAAGGAAGCGGGGTTGGGGGGAAACAAGACCTCTTGACATCAGGCTTCATGTTTCTGTTTTTAATGTAAAGATGTTAAAGACCCAGCTAAATGACAAAGGAACACATTCTAAGTTACAACATTCTTAAATGGAGTCTTTTTTTTATAAATAACTCAACAACAGCAACGGAACAACATTCTCTCAACAGTCTTTTTAAGTCACTTTAGATATAAGCCCTTGTTTAATGACTAATTAATTATTTTAGAGCAGTATCTTTATCCAATTTGAGAATACTCAGTCATCATGAAATTCAAAATATTTTTTAAATGCAAAACCAATTATAATAATTTAAGAAAGACATGTCACAAAATACAGTTAATGGGGTCTCCCGAATGTCTCATTCACTGTTATATTGTATACTTCAGACTTCAACAGTTGAAATCTGAGCTGTCATGAACTGACTAAAACTGTGGTTCTTCAAGCAGCTATCAACAAATGGGCAAGTGACAAAGTTTGCTGAGCTTGAGCAGGTTAGGGAATTCTCATATGCCATACAATAGCAATCCTTTGACTAATCATGGCTTTCCACCAATTAATGGGCTCTGTGGCCCTGTTCACTGTGAAAGTAAGAAAAAGGAGTACATTTGTGGGGACACTCACGTACTGTATGGTGTTCTTTTTCATGCAGGAATGAGGAGGACGGTATTTACCAAACAGGTTAAAGGCACCAAACAGTTTCTGATCATTTATCATTCCTAACCTTTCTTATTTGCTTATAACTGAGTAGACATCAAAAGCATTATAATCACTAAAACCAAGCTTTATTCTTTCATAGTCAGGTTATTGTCTGGTGTTGGAAAAGAAAAAAACTACTTACTGCTTTAAAACCTAAACATTTAAGATGCTTATATGTGAGAAGCCACAAACTTATGTCTCACCCTATAACTTCATTATGCTCCTTTGATTTAATGAACAGCTGCAGACTTGGAATGGTGCAAAATGATTTAAGAACATGGCTCTGAGTACTGAAGAAAATTATCCTTCTTAACTTATAATTCATAAGATTTCCACTGTTCCTAGGAACACAGTGGTTAATTTAAAGTCTGTGGAAAATAAACTTAGCAGGATTTGGGAGACCAAAAATCAGTACCACTTAGTTCTAAAACACTTTAATGTACTGACTTAAAAGTAATTTATTTTGACATTTACTTTTAGAATGTTTTGACTTTACTTGTGCCCAAGGTCTTACTCTGAAGACCCCCTGCTGTGTCTGACAACAGTAACCAGTCTAACAGCCCAACAGTCTAACATACACTTTCAAGATTCTAATTTTCACTCAGGCTACAAAAGATTCTGGATGATTTGCTTTTATAAAACACAATGTTTTCAAGTGCATTTCTCTTTCATGAGGTTCAAAGTGTACTTTAAACCTTAGGACCACGAGACTTATTTTAGCTGTGTTTTCCAACACTAGTGATAACAAATAGGTTATTATCCGTGATGTTAGAGACATGATAAAATTAGTCATCTAGCCTACTGTTCCTTAATATGTCAAAGCAGGGGAAGTGCAGTTTGATATTGAAAGATACATCTGAAAAGGACATGCCACTGCATGCTAACATAACTCCTCATTTAAACCATCATAATAGGGAACAATCACTGACCTTTACCACAAAAAATACATATATCTCATGTGCCCTTCACACAACTGACCTTTCAATGTCACAGAGATGTTGTTGACTCCTTTGCTCATACATCTGCATGGCAATACTTCAGGTGTCTCTGTACCCAGGATCCTTTTGCCATTGTTGATGCTGTAGCTAAAGATGGAGTCAACAGATAATCCTAGACTGGAGGCAGGGTCCACAACTGTAATGTAGTCCTGATGGGAGGAAGAGTGACAATGGGTCTGGTTTAAACTAAGTTTTGAAGCTCTGTGCACACAATCTAATCAGCCTGTCTCCTCATACAGCAGTTTTATTTCTCACTTTTAAACCATAACCCTTCATTTTTGTTGTTGAGAATTTGTGAAATACTCCCTATAATAAGCTGTGGCTGTACACACAGTTCAGTAAATACATTTAAACAGTCCCCTTTCTTTACTATTCCACTTTTTTGCGGTTTTTCTTCATTTTATTGTGATCGGGATCTTGTGTTGAATTCTAATATGTTAGAATTGATTTCAATTTTGTTTATAAAACAGAATTACACATAAAAGGACGTCAGTATTAAAAGCTGTAAAACACACGGTCAGATCAGTAGGCCTACAGTAATACTTGGATCAGGGGACCAAATATCCAAATATTGGGAGACCAAAGATTACAATTCTCCTAGGCTTTGGCAATGAACCATAGGTCCCAAGAAGCTTAATAGGAGCTTAACTGAAAGAAGAAATTACTGTACATAGAAAGTAGATTTCAACTGAAACACTTATAGTCTAAAACTTTGTGAACCACAGTAAGCCCATTAAAAGGTTAACTTTAAATTGACAGAATTCTGTTAGTTTTTTTTTCTTTTTGTTTAATCCTATTATTTTTATTTAATTTAAAATTATTTAAATTTGATTAAATGATTGAATTTTTCCAGTCACTCAGACTTGTAGCCACTACTCAAAGATAGCTATGAAATAGATACCTATTTTAAGAATAGCAGCTTTTTACAACAAGAACTAGAATGTACTGCACTTAATTCATCATTTTCATGCAAACTTAAATAAACAATTTTAAAAGAATATCTGAAAAGTGAATAAATAACAAATGGTGATTGGGTGTTAAAGTTCGATAAAAACACATTAAGAAGTCACCTTGAAGGCCTGAATGACTGCTTTGTCAAGCATGGTCCAGTCTGTCTTTGCATTGATTTTCACTGAGCCAATGAAGAAATCCTGCTGTTTAACATCCTGGACAAGAGCAGAGCAGCCAGTCATGTCAATTTGTTGTGGTTAACTTTCATTTCATTTTCAAAACTAGATTACAAAATCTATTTTATAAACAGAGAATATATTATAACTTCATAGGAAAGCAGCATTATGGCAGTAACTTCGAGAGCAAAGATGCAAAAATAAAAAATCTAAACCTTCTTCATTAGTTTTAACTGTCTTATTACAGAGCCCTGCCAAGATACTTCTGCACACATGGTAATTGCATCAACCTTCAGCATGACTTGAACCAGCTTATGCATGAGGGCAGCTTTGGGATCCTTTGAGCAGAAAAGTGCTACATAAACGCCATCCATTTTTAACGTTATCTGAAGTCAGGGCTGAATAGAGGCACATACATCTTTGAAAATCTGCAGATCTGGCACACAGACCACCACACGAAGACGATGCTCATCCTTCTGGGAGGAAGTACTCATCGCGTCCATTGGAGACAAATCTGAAGAGAAAAGGAAGTTTGAGGGATTGAGAAATAGTCTTGTCTCTGAGGAGAAACATCTTAAATCCTTACTACACTTCTGAACTATCAAAGCTGTCCAGATTTTGTTTCTAAAGGTACTGTCATCTCTGTGGTTTTTATTATACTTTTTCTACAGGGATAGTCCTGACTTGCCCTAGAGTGCCCCAATCAAGGTTAATTCTACACAGTTTCTGATAACAGTTTTTAATTATGTTATCTAGTAGTATAATTTGTTCAGTACAGCATGGAGCAGCCTTGTAAGGGTGTAGAGGACTAATATTTCATGCTCTTACTGAATTGAGCAATGATTAGTACAACAGATAAAAATGAAATTATTCCCCATCTATTTAAGGATTAATCTGTAAAACCTGCTCTACTGTGGTTTTCAGGCCCATGAGTGACAGGCTCCACTCCAGTAAATTTTAAATGTGGAATAGGTCAGGGTAAATATGATTCATTGAAAGAGGTAACTTCAGATTTATTACAGAACTGCAAGATCATAACACTTTGTAATATACAGTGTATGCAGGGATGCATACGCTATTAATCTTCTTTCACATCTTCTGTCTGCAAACAGATATAAACTGCAAACTCACAAGTGCCACTGTAAGATGACATGATTTTTTGAGGCACAGCAAGCCAAGTATGTCTGGCTGAATCACGAACATTTAAAATGGGCAGCACTTGGCCAACTTTGTGCCAGGTTGGAGACTTTTGACAAATCCCAGAATCAAATTGGTGTTATCCAAAATGCACTATGCACAAATATACAAACTGCTTAACCTTTCAGGAACCTCTCCTACAGTACCTGTGAATCATTTTTTTTCCAAACTATTGGGGGAATGTAACTCAAATAGCATATAAAGTTTCTCAATTGTATGAGTTGATATTAACCACCATACCTGGTTCATTGCACTCGCTTAGGCTCAGGCTGTAGGACTGGGTGAGGGACATGGCCATAGATTGCCGTGGTGATGATGAGGTAAGCAGTGCGGTCAAACTCTGTGGTTGGGAGATGGATGAGGGAGGGGCAGAACTGGGAGCAGTTGTCCCTGTCTTTAGCTGATCATTCTCTGCCTTCAGATTCTCCACTGTCATCTATGAGAAAACAGAAAACTTATTTGTATGATAGTGACCTTTAATTTGTTCACATTTCAAGAAATGCATGATAAAATACATACTCCAAGGGTTCCATTCATCCATTTTCTAACTGCTTTTTCCAATACAGGCTCGTGGGAGACCTGAAGCCTATTCCAGTAAGCAATGGGCAAAAGGTAGAATACATCCTGAATGGGACACCAGTTTATGGCAGGGTACTCACAAACACAAACATGCACACACTCACACCAGGGACAGTTCTCCCAGAATCAAATTTATCTTTGGCCTGTGGGAAGAAACCACACTTGAAGGAAACGCACACAAACACGGGAGAACATACAAACTCAGCACAGAAATGCTAACAAAATTCTACCACAAAGCAGAACACTAAATTAATGGGACATTAAAGGACACTGACACAGCTAACAAAATATCACACATTACTGTGCTAGCCCAAAAGAATAACTATTTATAAGGCAGTGCTTGCCAACCATACTAAAAAGTAACTCTTTATACTTCTATATTTAACACAGATTACATTTAAAAAATCTTTTTCTGCATGCAATGTATAGCATCTTACAATTATTATACAATTCTTAGGGATTTATTTCACACGTTTTTTAATATTGATATATTTATTATGGTCACTAGTGAGAGAATTTGTCTTATAAAATGTCAGATACATTGTTAGAAATACAATGTTTATTCTCTTTTGAGGGATCAAACATTTATTTATATCTTATTTCACTAGTTTGCTTTTACTGTGTAAATAATTTACTAACATCATTTACTAATTATCCTGCTAGAATAACAGAAAATTACTAACTGCAACTTAAGTGTGAGCTGGCTACGCGCCTGGAACGTGAAGGGCAGAGCCAGCTTCGGGCAGCCTGACCAGAACTGAGAGCGCCTGATATCTGCTTTAAGACACAATTAACAAAATCTAGAAGTACATAGTGTCTGCTTAAAAAATAAATAAAGAAACCCAAGAATATTCTTACAGTTTATTACGCACCAAGGCTAGCAGCCTTGGCTTTACACCATATATGGCATGGAATTGTACTGAAACTGTTCTGGGTGGGTTTTCTGTTTGTGATGTCGTATAAAAAGCGTCCTTTTGTACCAATAAGTTGAGTCAGTGCTTCATCGGTTTTGGCTCCTGTGTGCACACATAATAAAGGTAATGCCTGCTTCATACACACACGAATCGCGTCTCCTTTGTTGGACACAACACTTTTTTAAATTAAAGACCTTTACATCGTGTTACGTGACCTTCACTGATTTGTAAATGACAGGTTGTGCAGTTAAAACAGCTTTTCATACCTCCTTTCAAGCAGTAAGTTTACAATGTAAAGTAAAACTATAGGGAATGCTAATAAGAACTGTTTAGTAGTACCTACTCATTCACTACACATCTAAAAACATCTTGACAAAATATGTAGTATCTCTTATGGAGCAAGATTCGCAGGTTTCTAAGCCAAAAAAGGAAGTTATCTCTATGACAGCACAGCAGTCAACCAAGGCAACAAGATCAGACTTTCAGCTTACTTTCAAGTTAAATTTCTCAAGTTTTCTCAATCCCAGATTTAATTTCTTTCATTACGAACAAAATCTGCATCAGAAATGTCTGTCTTTCTAAAATAACCTTTGTTAAAAGAACCACTTGTCTTTCCACTTCCAAGTGTGACCTAAGATAACTGACATTGATTATATACTGTATATCGTATCATGAACTGCATGGAAAAATATGAGGTTTTCTCCTGAATCTATTAGATCCATGTAAGTCTTATAGTTAGAAAGAGGAATGCTTTCTCTCCATCAAAACTTAAGATGTATAGATTTAAAAAAAACAGGAGGGTGCTGTAGCACAGTAAAAACTGTAAATTGCCTGTACCATCCAAAATGGAGGTACAGGTATTTAAAGGAACTTGAGACAGCTTAGGTGAGAAGGTGAAATACAGACAGTATGATGACCCAATTTAAAGTTTACGGTACCTGCATATTGTTCATTGCTTCCCGGAGCTGCTCCAGCTGGTGGGCAGAGCTAAGGGCCTCCAGTCGGATATCGGTCAGTTTCATTTCCTTCTCCCATAATTCCGAGCGCAGCTCTGATACCACCTTCTCCTCATTCTCTGGTTCCTCATTCCCCTCAAAAATTCTGATCACAAAAAAGAGGGGGTTTACAATTAATAATTGCCTTTACGAGTACCATCATAAAATTCCAGATTTGACCTCACAGACAAATTGAAATCAGGTAATAAATGAAAAGCATTTTTCTCATGAACAATCCATAATACTACTTAATGACTATGGTTGCATAGTAGAACCTTTACTTTTTTTCTAAACAGAGGATATGTTTCCACTTATTTCTAGTAAGTTCCTTCATCCATTTTCGAAGCGCTTCTTCCAATTCAGGCTTGCAGAGGAGCTGAAGCCTATTCCAGCAATCAACAGGTGCAATTACCTGAAGCCAATTAAATACAGTTGCAAGAAGTTTGTGAACCCTTTGGAATCACCTGGATTTCTGCAATAATTACTCATAAAAATGTGGTCTGATCTTCAACTTCAAGTCACAACAATAGACAAACACAATCTGCTTAAACTAATAACACACAAACAATTGTACTTCTTCTTGTCAGTACTGAACACATCGTTTAAACATTCACAGTCTTGGTTGGAAAAAGTATGTGAACCGCTAGGCTATTGACTTCTCCCGAAACTAATTGGAGTCAGGTGTTCCAATCAATGAGATGAGATTGGAGATGTGGGTTGGAGGTGCCCTGTCCTATGAAAAAAGGCACACAAAGCTTGGCTACTGACAGAGTCTGCTCTATAAAGAACTGTTCATGTGAACCATGCCCCGATAAAAAGAAATATCAGAGGACCTTAGAAGAAGAACTGTAGAGATGCATAAAGCTGGAAAAAGCTACAAAAGCATTTCTAAAGGCCTGGGTGTTCATCAATCCACAGTAAGACAAACTGTCTACAAATGGAGGATATTCAGTACTGTTGCTACTCTCCCTAGGAGTGGGCGTCCTGCAAAGATCACAGCAAGAGCGCAGCATACAATGCTGAAGGAGGTGAAAAAGAACCCTAGGGTAACAGCAAAGGACCTGCAGAAATCCCTTGAACTTGCCAAAGTCTCTGTTCATGTCTACATTATAAGAAAAACACTGAACAAGAATGATGTTAATGGAAGGACACCACAGAGCAAACCACTGCTCTCCAAAAAAAACCTTTGCTGTACATCTCAAGTGTTCAAAAGACCACCTGGATGTTCCACAATGCGAATGGGACAATGTTCTTTGGATGGATGAGACAAAAGCTGAACTCTTCGGCAGAAACGTTGCTTGGAGGGAAAAAAACACTGCACACCAACACCAAAACCAAAACCTCATCCCAACCGTGTAGCATGGTGGAGGGAGCATCATGGTTTGGGGTTGCTTTGCTGCCGCAAGGCCTGGGCAACTTGCTATCATAGAGGGACCAATGAATTCAAAAGTGTATCAAGAAATTTTACAGGAGAATGTCAGGGTGGCGGTCCGTCACCTGAAGCTTAATAGAAGTTGGGTGATGCAACAAGACAATGACCCGAAACACAGGTGTAAATCAACAACAGAATGGCTTAAACAGAAGAAAATCGTGTTCTGGAATGGCTAAGTCATGGCTAAGAGTACAAACCTCAACCCAATTTAGATGCTGTGGCATGACTGAAGAGAGCTGTTCACGCAAGGAATCCCAGAAATAATCAATGAACTGAAACAGTTTTGGAAGGAGGAATGGTCTACAATTCCTCCTAACTGTTGTGCAAATCTCATCAGCAGCTACAGGAAACATTGGGTGGAGGTTATTGCTGGAGGTTCTACCCGTTACTAAATACAAGGGTTCACATACTTTGTCCAGCGTGGACTGTGAATGTTTAAACAATGTGTTCAATATTGACAAGAAGAAGTACAATTGTTTGTGTTATTAGGTTAAGCAGATTGTGTTTGTCTATCATGGTGACTTAAAGATCAGACCACATTTCAGCACTCCAGTTTCCTCTCATAGTCCCAAAACACACAGTTGCAAGAAAAAGTTTGTGAACCCTTTGGAATTACCTTGATTTCTGCATTAATTACTTATAAGTATAAATTACCTGGATTTCTGCATTATAAGTAATTACTCTTATAAGTAATTAATGCAGAAATCCAGGTAATTTATACTTATAATAATAATAATAATAATAATAATAATTGCTTACACTTATATAGCGCTTTTCTGGACACTCCACTCAAAGCGGTTTACAGGTAATGGGGACTCCCCTCCACCACCACCAATGTGCAGCATCCACCTGGATGATGCGACGGCAGCCATAGTGCGCCAGAACGCTCACCACACATCAGCTATCAGTGGGGAGGAGAGCAGAGTAATGTAGCCAATTCATAGAAGGGGATTATTAGGAGGCCATGATTGGTAAGGGCCAATTGGAAATTTAGTTACTTTAGTTAATTAATTACTTATAAGTAATTAATGCAGAAATCAAGGTAATTCCAAAGGGTTCACAAACTTTTTCTTGCAACTGTGTGTTTTGGGACTATGAGAGGAAACTGGAGTGCTCAGACTAAACCCACACAAACGCAGGGAGAACATACAAACTCCATGCAGATAGCACCCCGTGTCCAGAATTTAACCCAGCACTCACCCAGAATCCTTGCACCACCATGCCACCCTATTTGTAGTACATAAACAATTTTAAATCTTCTTCTTTTGAGAGATTTGAAAGAAATCTCAAAATCTCAAGTCTTGTTGTGAACAACATTACAGGCCCTTAATATAGTATAAAGACAATCCCACGTCTTCTCTCTCTACTTGACAAATAAGCAACATGTTGAGTAGGTTTACATCTTTTACATGCCAGACTGCCATTGCCTTGTGTTTGCCCTTGGTTTAACACTAATCTGTGCTTTGAAGCAACAGATCCTAGAACGTAGGAAAGGCATAGTTGGGCTATAGCTGTGGGAATATTTAAATGAGTATTAAATAAATATACTGTATTATGCACTACCTTTTCGTTTTTTAAATATGTATATACCATCATCACACAACATAAAAAATGTTTTCAATTTAACTGCAAACAATCACAAGTTGTGCTATAAAAACAGGTAATGATGAACTTAAGTCCAGCGAGCATAAATTATTTTATCTACACTCTAAGTGAAAATAATGACCTATTCAAAAAGGTCAAAAAGTATAATCAAACTTACACTGAGGAGGAAGTGGATGTGGATGATGTGTGGGACAAGGCTGTATTCTCTGCCCCTTCATGGACCAGTTTTGGGGAAGATGGGGCAGAAGAGTCTGGTGTGGCAATTTCCTCTATGTCTGAATATGATGTGGCTGATTTGGGTCCCTTCTTGATGCTGAAGGCCTTGTTGAAGGAGGTCCTCAGCTGCAATTGGAGAGGCAGACAGACAGTGGCTCATCAATTAAACTATGTTTTTGGAAAAATGTCATTTTTTGTAATGAACAATAGTGCAAGTCGAACCTCTATGGAGCTTAGAGGCTTGCATTATTGTCTGTAATAAATATTAACCCTGTTGAATTCACATTAGAGCATATCTAAAATATCAAAAATATCTATTTTTTTCATTTTGTTTTTAGTTCTTACATTGCTCAAAGCAGAAACTAACTTTGAGCAAAATATATTTATTATATGATTAACACCATCCCAGAGCTTTCATTTCCAGTATGATTTGTCTAGATTTACAGTATGTCACTCAATGTCCATTACAAGGTTTTAACACACCCAGCTGTTTTTGATTAATTGTTGATCAACACAATTATAAAATTACTAATTACAATTATCAAGGAGCTAGATTTACCAAAGAGCTGCACTGAAGTGAACTGAAATCTCATATTGAAGTATTAATGAATTTCTGATATAAGTTATTCAGCAGAAAAAAAGTAAAATACCATAATTGGAGAGCTGATTGGAGTGTTTTTCTTTACTGCAAGCTAGGATAATAATTTTTAATAATTTATTTTTGTATTTAAATATTTAATTTTTAATATGTATTCTATTAAAAAGATTTAAAGGTTAAAAATAGACTAGGTATTAAAGCAACTTCTTTTGAAAGATGTTGTTTAACAAGACAATCATTAAACACGAAATGGGGAAAAAGAGCTTAACTATCAAAGTCTGATTCAGCACACTTATTGTCTTCTAAAACTAAAGCTGAAAGTCAATTGCAATATTTGCCATTTTCTGTAGCCCACTTGACTTTTTAAGCAGAATAGTAAGCTTTTTCTTTTACATGTGACATTAACTGTGAATTATACTAACAGCACTTTATTAGTGAAATAGTAAAATTCTATAGTATAAGGCCAGGTAATAGGAGAAATTGATATAGTTTAAATTACAGGTTTTATACATAGCATATTGCTTGAAATACAAACCATATTAACACTCACTAGCTTCCAAAAGCACATATACAATGATAAATCTACAATAAACAGAGGTAGTATTCAGGGCTAGATCAATATACAGAATGCCGTGAGTGTTGAATATTTAGGCATAGTGAAAGAAAACATTTGAAGAATTAAGGGTTATTCTACAAGCCAAATGAAACAAAAGCGATCTATAAAGTCTAAAAATACTCAGAAAGGTTATGCATATGAATGTTTGTCAAATGCAATGCATTAACATCAATCTCTTTAAAACAGGTATGAATGAACAAGAGTTAATGGTGTCCAAAAGTTTTTCAAATGAAATAAAGACTGAATGAGGAATAATGTTCCGCAACAGAAAGGATATGGCAATGAGAGGACTATCAACATTTTGGAACATTTTAAAGGTCAATAGAAAAATTTACTTGTAAAAGAACTCCCTCTTCTTGAGACATTAACAGTTTAAAAGTTTACAGGTGTAGCGGCAATGCTTGTTAATAAGACAGAATTAAGTGTTGCTGTGCTTTCCTAAATGAGGCCCCATCTCTCTCTTCATCTCTGTGGTGCAGCCACAGAGAAGCTATTCATGCAGGCTGATTTAAAGATGTTTTTCTTTTGATAAGGGACAGCTCCCAAATGGGGCTGCACTTAGCTAAGCCTGGCTATCATGATCAATGGTCATCCATTGGCGCCTATCTGTCTAGGGAGTGACAGATGGACATCTCAACTGCATTCCTAAGTGTCAGGAGTAAGTGACTCATATCTCACCTTGATCAACCAATCAGGGACTGGTAGGGCCGAGTAACCCACGTGGGTCTCTGATGCCCATGAAACTTTCAGCCAATGAACGAGCTGAAGTTCCTCAAGGTAAAAACAGACAACACAGAGCTCCCGGTGGACTATTCCAGTAGGAGAAATTCTAGGGAGAATTCCAGGGGTGCGAGACTATTCTAAAGAATTCCAGGGCAGGACGACCCAGGAGCAGAAAGGCTCCCAAGGGCAGGACATTCTCCCAGCGCGCCTCCTGACCATCCTGAGACTCACCCCGGACAACCACAGAACGGCCAGTGTGTCCAAGTGCCAGAACTTTGCTTTGTTCTAAGAGTCGAGAGCAGAGGTTGCCACGAGTAACCAAAAGATCCACCCGAGGTTAGCATCAGCAGCAGGCCTCGTGAACAGGTCGGAACTGTGGACAGCTGAATCAGTATTCAGAACTAGCGCTTCATCAGGAACGAACCGGTCCTCTTCCTGACCTGCTGGGACCCACAGTCATCTTTTCTCCTGTGCACAAACTCTTGCTAGTTTCGGCCAAAATTAACTAGCCGGTCTTCAGAGAGCATCAGCAGCGCACCGTCGCAAGCCGCACAGCACAGCCTGGCACGGAGCCAGAGAGCGCGGATTGGACAGCAACAAGCCTGCAACTGTGCCCGCAGGAGATCTGAATCCCCAGAGATTGGATGAGTATTCAACTTCACTGCATTACAGCTTAAGAATTCAATTGTTATCCCACCCAGTTGATATCAATTTAATTCCTAAGAGTTATGTAGATTGTTTTGAGTATCTAATGTAGAAGTTATAACCAAGTTTGTTTACGAAACGGTCTAAATGAATGATATACTGAACGTATGTCCTCTTGATATAGGTAACTCTTCATGACTGATTGAATATATACCTTTTGTATTCTGATAACCCTCTTGATAAGATCTGTTAGGTTTATATGCATATTTTATGTATTAATAAATGTATTCTTGTGCATTAGTACCTGTGTGTGCGCGTTGTTTGAGTTATATCGCAAGGTTGGATTCTAAAGCCATTAAAAGAATCATTTTGTAATTTACTGCTACAATTAATAATTGTCCCCGTAAATGCCCAAACCCTACAGAACTGGTGCCTTCAGAGAGCTGGTCCCTCACCAAAACTGTCCTGGTTTCTTTGGAAGATTGCAGCTTGCTAAAGCAGAATAAGTCTTCAGAGAACTTTTTACAGATAGCCACTTTCAATATCTACTTGGAAATCTCCACTATAATATTCAGGTAGCTATAGTTTAATACATTTTTAGATCCTACATTTTGCATTTTGATCAACAAAGTTTTATTACATGACATTATAAAAAATATTTTCAACACCCCACAAACTCCCCAATCATCTTCAACAATACTCCCCAGTGGAGTTTCTAATCAAGAAAATTAGTCAGTTTACAATACTTCTAGAAATAGTGCTCAAAATCTCTACCATTCTCTCATCAGCACCATGGACCCAAGCAGTAGAAAACTCCTTATATAGAACATCAAAACAGGTCAGGCCAAGATGAAACAAGAGGAGGAAAGCCATTAGAGGTTTCCAGTGTAGTGCCAGGTTATTTTTAGCAGCAAACAAATCAACCAGAATTGTTCACGTTTAGAATAACGGACAAAGAGGAAAACGAAGAAACTCAACATAAATTGTATTTTTAAGTCTATGTTGTGAAACCAGACTAAGTGCAAATACGGAAGTGACAGAATTAAACCCCAGTGTGGAGCCCTTCACCATCTCATTCCCTATCATAGTTGAAATATTTGGCAGCCGTGGGAGGAGCCAATGGTAGGAAGGTATCATCTGAGGGATTATGACCATTTGAACATCTGAGGGATTATGATGATCTGGGGTGAGTTTCCTGAAAGCATCGTAGCGCTAAGAACATAGTAAACTCGATCTTAAGATCCATCGTTAATTTACGAGTGTTTCCCAAAATCCATCATAACTAAAGTAGCACGTTAAATCCTTCGTAATCTATGTGCTCCCCGACACACTCGTTAATCAATAAGTGCTTCTTAAACTGGCTACCTCTTGCGCCAACCTTAGTGACAGAGATCGCCAGACAGAGCACATTAAATTCTTGTCATGAAAATTCTCTGGAAATTTAGAATACTAAGATTTTATATTAAGGATTTTGATATTTTGTTGTACTATGTAAGAGGAAATGTGGAAAAATAACATTTATTTATACAGTAATTAATTTATTAGTCATCCTGGGTAAATTTCATATACATAAGTCAAATGGTCCAATAATACTCTCTCTTTTAGTAAATCTAATGTGGAGTTGAAATGTTATTTAAATTCCATAAAGAACATGAAAAATAAGTAAGGAAAACATTTGATATATGTAAAAATATAACTTGGTTACATAAATATTTACCTGGCAGTTAATTGTTTTTTTGTCCCATTTATGTTTTCTTTCTTTTATCTGTATTTTCTCCTCTACTTGTATTTGTAAATTTGTTATATTGTAACGAATACGCCCCTGCCGAGCTGGCAAGTTCCCTGCTGTGTGACGCTGGGTTTGATCCCATGCGGTGGCAGGACGAACTGGGGTGGGAGGGTCGAGGGCACATGCCCAGAGAACCCTAATACGTTTAATTTTTTAAAAAATGCCAAGTTTTATACTTGGCTAGATGATATGATTTTCATGATGAAATGCAGTAATGCATTTTTAAAGTTAAATCATTGGGCCAAATATTTATTTATAAAGTTCAAATATCATTTTATGTTCTGTCGTGATTGTTGATGGTAAAGCATAGACCTACTTGTTTTTAAATTTGATTATAGGTCCTGTATTTGTTGAGTGACACATGGCAAGTTAATTTTTCCAGATGTCATGATAATAAGACCAATTAAAATGTAGTTCCAATACACCCAATACCTATAAATAACAACAGTATTTTCTCATGAAACACTGTGATTCTTAACAATGGCAGCGTGCCAAAAAATTATTGCTTTAAATCAAAGATGCCTTGCAGGACACATACAGCTTCCATGCAGTCAATCTTGGTTTTCTTTTACGGCATGTCAGTCATTTATATTATTTTCTCTTAGAAACAATAGGTGTCCCGTTTTGTGCTTATCTATAGGCTTTCGCTTAATTGGTTGTTAAATTATGATGTCATGTTTACCTCATATTCCTTTTCACAACTTTATTTAATCTCACTGAAGGACCAAAACCGACACCATATAATGACAGTAGTCAATTGATTTTTTTTCAATCGACTTCTAATGCTTTTTGCTAATCTAATTCAGGGGCGGGGTTAACAAAGAAGTACTTTATACTTGCTCGTAAAACGACCGATAAAGAGGGGTTTTGGGAAACGCAGTAAAAAGTAGCACATACGTTACGTACATCGTAAAGTTGCTCGTTAATCTCTAAGATTCATAGTTTTTGGGAAACTCACCCCTGAACGGTTTGAAGGTTTTTGTTATGATACTGAGGATGTTATGATTCAATGTCACAACATCATTACTCCCAGCCCACAATCCAGCCCTTAGACATCAAAAGATTTCTATACAATAAAAATGAATAATATATATATATACAGGATGGAATAATCAACAACTTTAAGAAAAAAAAGAAAAGGGAGAAAAAAAAATAAAAAAAAATCAGAATGGTCTAGGGGAGAGGAAAAAAAAATGTTTGTAAGAAAACAATATTTCCATGTAAGTGAGAAAATCCCTTCAGATCTGTCAAACTTTTCCACTTCCTGGACTGATCCTGTCTGCTGCCAAGGAAGATCTTAAACACAATGGGGTACAACAGGAAGGACTAGATCTTCAACTTCATCTGTGTTGTCACTAGACTGTACAGCACAGTCTTCTGAGTTAACATGAGCCTTGACTGTGAAATTTACATTGTTTTTTTTTCACTGTTGGCTAAAAACAAGCTTCAGATTTGAAAACAATTAGTGAACGTTCATCATCTGAGCATTTAAGTTCTCAAACATTATGTTATGTTATGTTAGGATAACACATGTTATCCTGGCAGAACTCACTACCTGACCACTGCCTGAGAGATTCCTTCCCACAGTAGGTGATTGAAAATACTCAAGAGTAATTCCAATTCCCAGGTTATCATTTATCCTCATAACAATATACAGTATATACACATCACAGGTTCTGGAAGCTTATATTAACTTCTACTTTCAGAGAGAACTATAAAAATGTTTTGAATGGCATGGGGTTTTGCTCTCAGTGTATATGATCACTTCCTGTCCTTCGTCCCACAGCCAGCCAGTGAGGTGTGCTCTTGCTTACCCAGCTTTTCTTCTTCTTCTTCTTGGCATCCGCATCCTTGCAGCTACCAATGCTGGAGTGGCTGGTGATGCTGTTGAGGCTGGAGATGCTTTCAGATGAGTTTTGACGCTTTATTCGCAGCTCTAGGGGGAAAAAAAACAGAAGTACATCCTTTACTATTCCCTGCAGCAACACAAGAAAATGCTGTATCCTGGGAACACATTACAAAGGGCTCACCCTAGGAGTAGAGTGATTTGCTTTGGTATAATAGTAGGATTTTTGCAGAACCAGTCATCTTTTAATTTGTGATCAGTTTATACAAGCTGATCATGGCAAAAATAGCATTACTTCTTTGAGGCTATTGTAGCATTTACTGGTGGCAAACTGAAAATACTGTAGTTTTTTGGTGGCCACCTAATGAGGCAAATAGCCTCTGGAATCATCAGCAGCAGAAGTTACCTTTTGGTGTGATGTCTGGGTTGTTCAAGGCTCCATGGATTACTGCTTGCGCCTCTGAGTTTTTGGTCTTTAACATCTCAATTGTCTCACGCAAGTCCACGAGTTCAGTGTCCTAAGGAGACAACATTGGGATTTCTTTTTCAAAGGATGAATGGTGTGCATGTATGTCAAATATATCCAGTTACTATTAATTTTTTAAGAAAAGAGAGCATATTTTAAAAGGAAATATCAGTGACCTTTGCAGTCTGTTGAGAAATATCTCCTATCTTATAGTGTTGTAATCACTAATGTCATGATTCACTTTGTCAAAAGGCACAGGTCAGCCATATTTGCTATGCATTTATTTAAAAGGCAAATGTAGCTGCAGGAAAAACAAAACATCATGCAAACCAAATGACAACTTTATTGTAGTTTTTAATGTACTTATTCTCATTTGCCCTGTCTACATTGACAGGAAATACTGTGTCCTTGCTACTGTAGCTGATTGTTTGCTGGTTGCCACATACGAGTTGCAACCACAGAGGCTGATTTCTACAATTGTCAGACCTTTCCTGAGATGCAACGTCCTAAGGCGTTAACAATCAGAGGGGACCCCAGGCCAGTTAACCCAAATGACGACAGGTTAAAAGTAAAGTATCTTAAGTCTCCACAATCTTCTGCCCTGAAGGAAACAGTAATATCCCTTTACTCTTATAGGGCAGCCTGTCATAATTCCTTTTTTATTTCAAAGGAATTTAAAGGAAATATCCAATACTTAAAGGGTAGTTTTGGTTTGTCTCTACTTTTAAGAGATTACTGAACACTTGCCAGAAAATGCGAGATTAATCACACATTGATTATCTACAGTGTGGATTAAATCAAAACATTACATCTGCCATTGGAAAATTCTCAAACCAATAGTTGTTACTTTCGTTCCATGGGTAAAATTAAGAAACCTCTGTCAAACGGAACACTGCCTCAATCTGACAAATTTTTAATTGACATGAGATATGGTGTTTTATCAGTGCTTTGATTTTATATTCTAGATTTCCTAGTTTATTTTATTTTCCATATTTGGAGCATAGTATGGTACAATAAATCATTATTTATAATTATCAATTTAATCACAACAATATTTAGCAAAATGTTTTTCATGCACAGAAAAAACGACTTGGCTGCATATTTTTGGGTGAAGTCTCTTTAAAATGTGAGAAAGGAAAAAAAAAGCTTTTTTTATTGATTCTTTGCAAGATATTGGGGATGGCATTTTAAGAATGCTGTTATGTGCTATTTGTGCACATTTATGTAGCCGGCATCTTTTTGGACACATTGTGCACACTTTTCTCCTATACGTTAGCTAGCATCAACCCCATACACAGTGTTTCACAAATTTCTCACCTTCTGTTCTGCACTGACAGACAAGCTTTGCAGCCGTGATGTCATAAACGCCAGGCTCTGCTCAAATGCAGCAACCAGATTAGCCTGAGAGAGAAACCATAATCAATCATTAAAATAAAAAGTACCAGATAATGTCTTTTACTAATCTGATCATTTTAGTTGCTGAAAAGGTGGGAAGACAGGGCAATTAGACCCAATTGTGGAGATGATGAGAGTTCCATAGATTTAAAATCCTGAATGGCTCGTAGAGTAGTAATTTTGGCACTGGGGAGATTATGGAATTTCAGAGAATGGACCCTGAAACATGTTTATTCCCTACACAAGTGATGTTTTATATACAATTCAAATGTCTTAATTACTAAAGCTATGTGACCAATTATGATCTATTAATTAAATTTCTAATTTAAGTGATTAAGATCCCAAGTATAATGAAAACCAGAAGACCCTGTGAAACATCAGATCTTTTAAAAAGATACCCAACATCACCCTCACTGCGACAATGCATAAGCATTTTAGAGGCTATGTGGCGGCCCCTAGTGGCAGGTCATCTGCAGTTACAGACTTTTCTACAGATGGCTGGCCACAATCATAAAACTGACTTCTCTTATGTTTTTCAATTGTTGATTAATTTGAATTCTGATGTAATGGGTCACAATCTTTAGCCATATTGTGGTTAGATGATGGACAGATAGATGATAGATCTGGTATATCTAAAAACTGACATAAAGCCATAAAACCCTCTCTCTGCCATTGTTGTTTTTGTTGGTGTGTCCTTCAAGATAAAAAATACTTTTGCACCCCAATAACAGTATAAAGAGTATTTTTTCATGACAATAATGACAATTACCATGTTCTAAGATCAAATTATCATACATCTTCCTTTTAAACACTCATGACAACAAACCAAAATGTCCCTGATCATTGATGCATTATATATGTCAATCATTTACAGCATAGATTTGCATTATTTCTTAATACTGCAATGAAACTGTCATAGCGTCTCACTGAAAAAACTAAAATCAGTGATATATAACAATTTTTAATTAACACTATAATTTGACACCCCCTATAAATTTTACCAAATACAAAAGAATGATTATTAATCTGTTAGAAACATTAAAGAGAACAGAATTGGTATTTCTTATCAACCAAAAATAACATACATGGGTCTCCCTTACCTGGGTCTTCTAGTCTTACTTAGCACTGTCTACATTACACCAAAGTGTTAATGAAGTGTCTGACAAGTGGCAGCTATAAGGAGACTCTACTTGGAAATGAGTAATGTACTCCTGTGTCACACCACAGGGAGCTATAAACCTCTGAGTACAGCAATTACTTCACATGCTTCCGAAGTGACTGCATGAAGAGGCATGCTGCCTGTGTCGTTGACTGATGCTGTGAATGGCCGTTTTCTTTTGGGGAGTGCAACTTGTTAGCAGAGACTGATCTCTTGGAGGCTGCCAATATGGTGATATTACACTTTTACACCTCTGGCATGGCTTAGTCCTACCAGCCACACAGTTCAGATTAACACATGAATTATAATTATTTTTCTTGGTTTTCAAGTGTGTTTTTACTGATTCAGTTTAGACGTTTTGACTTGAGTTGCTAAATCAGGTGCAACTGAAGTATTAACTGGTTTCCATAGAAATTTCACCCACTAAATCTGAGCTTTTGGATCTCATTGTCTTCATTAAAATGATTGGCTTCAATTCTATTCTTTAAACAGTAATGGAACTGGAATCAGAACCTTATAGAGAGTTATGTATTGATAGCATGAACATTTCCATTAGGCTACATCTATTGGACTTCCTAAAATGCTTTTTACAATTTCATATCCCAAGTGTTCAGACGTCCTTTGTAGCATTTTTAAATAACTGATGTTGTCATTATAACTGTTTCATAATATGATTTAACTCCCCATTTCAAACATCAGATACGCTACATTTTAAGAAGTGTCAGATCTAAATATAGTATAAAGAACTGCTCAACTGAAAAATAAGTCAGTCTTGGTTTGTGTCTTAATTATCACTTGAGTATTTCTATGTAGGTCAGGAAGAAATTATCTGACCTCTGCCAGCATTTGAAAACCCAGCTTCAACAAATTCTCAAACAAATGTAAGGCTTTTTTCGAGATGTGGATAACAGAGGACCTGTCAATGTCAATTGGCTAATGTGTTGTCTCAAATATGAAATGGGCACATCCAGTGCTATACAGATGACTGAAATTCAACAAAAGCATTCCCTTAAATTCTAAAAGGATCTACCTCAGAAGAAGCTGAAGTAAACACCCTCTATTTCAATTAAGCATTAAAAAAATAATTCTACAGAGTGAAATCAACCCAGAAAATACACCATATTATATGCACATAATTATATTAATTAAGCAAAAGTGATTACAATGACATTTTAATGGTTTTCCATTAAACCATATTTTGTGGATACTTACACTAAAGACCTGATGCAACAGTACTCTGAATTCTAAGTGACCCACTGAATCTGCTGAAATTTTATTTTGTGTAAGATGCAAAAAATCTGACTGCTATATATACAGTATGCTATATCTATGTATCCTTCAGAGGCCCTTCAGAGCAGAGCTTGAGGCCAGTAACTTCAAGCACAATACGCAAAACAAAGAAAGACAGCAGAAAAAAAAATCCTGAAGCTAAGATTCCACACAATAACAATATTACAGATCAGTAATGCCCATGATTACAAATGTCTCTTAGATAAAAGATTTTAATTATGCAGTTTTGAACAACTTAATTTATATCAGCAGAGCAAGACTACAAGACTGTGAACGTTTGACCATAAAATAAATATTGACATGAATTGACTGTAGGGAGACTTAGTTAACATGCCGGCAGACTTCGAGACTTCTAACCACTAAACTTGAACCAAGACTTTCCCACAGAATGTTAACAAAAGCAGTAGAATTAACATATAAAAGAGGCTTCATTCCACATAGAAAAGAGGTCCTGCATGATTGATATTAAAAAGCTTACACTACTGAGTGTGTAGACAGTATTGTTTTGTTAACATCTTTAACTAGAATTCAGCTTAGTACAGTGGCTTAAATAATGTTGAAATTCAATAATGTTTATTGTTTTAATTTATGTTCTACTTCAAATGAACGTTTTTCATTTTTTTAAACAAAACACAATGGTCTACTGTATGTTACTTATCCTAGCTCACTTTGGATATCTATTTTTAAAGAAATATATATATAAAATCAAACAAAATACATTCATTAACTGAGCAGGATAAACCATGAATAATAATGAATATTTTAATGAACTACAGCGCCTCGCAAAAATATTCACCCCCTTGGACCTCTTCACATTTTATTGTGTTACAGCATGGAACCATTATGTATTTAACTGAGAATTTGTGCCACTCATCAACACAAAGTACTCTATAAAGTCAAAGTGAAAAAAATCCAGACATTTTACTAAATTAATTAAAAATAAAAAAACAGAAAATAATTGAAAGCATAAGAATTCACCCCCTTGCTTTGACACATTTAAATTACCTCTGAAGTAACCAACTCTCTTCTGCAAGTCACATAATTACTTGACTGGAGTCCACCTGTGTGCAGTTGAGGTGTTTCACAATAAACACTCATTCAGAATAAATACTCTTGTGTCTGGGAGCTTCCCCACTTAGTGCATTTCCAAGGAAACACTACACCATGAAGACCAAGGAACATTCCAAGCAGATCCGAGACACGGTTTTTGAAAACTACCAGTCAGGGCAAGGATATAAGAAAATTTCCATAATTAAAAAGGTGAGAAAATACAGAACAACTGTGAATCTGCCCTGAACTGGCCATCCTCCAAAACTGAGTGTCAGGGCAAGAAAAGCCATAGTAAAGGAGGCCACCGGCAACTCTAAAGGAGTTACAGTCCTCCATGACAGAGATGGGAGAAACTGTGCATGAGACAACAATAGCACACAGACTTTATAAATCTGGCTTGTACGGAAGGGTGGCAAGAAGAAAGCCTTTGTTGAAAAAAAACTTATATCACCTCTCGGCTGGAGTTTGCAAAAAAGGCATGTGAGAGACTCAACAATTTGGAGAAAGATTCTATTGTCTGATGAGACCAAAATTTAACTAAGTTTGGTGCAAACCTAACACGGCACATCACACTGAGAACACCATCCCTACAGCGAAGCATTATGGTGGTAGCATCATGCTTTGGGGATACTTCTCTGTGTCAGGGACTGGAAAACTCATAAAGATAGTACAGAAAAATCCTGGATGGAAAACAAGCTGCAAATCCACAAGAGCACTGGGACTCTTGATACAGAAACATACAGCAAAAGCCACACTGGAGTGGCTAAAAACCCAAAAGGTAAATGTCCTGGAGTGGCCCGGTCAAAGCCCAGACCTCAATCCAATTGAGCATCTTGTGGAATGACTTAAAAATTGCTGTTCACAAACGGTCCCCATCCAACTTGATGGAACTTGAGCAATTTTGCCAAGAAGAATGGACACAAATTCCACTGTCAGGATGTGGAACGCTGATAGAGACTTTCCCAAAGAGACTCACAGCTATAATTGCCAAAGGTGGTCCTACCGTGCATTAACTCCGGGGTGGGGGTGAATACTAATGCATTCATTTATTTTTAATTAATTTTTAATTAACTTAGTAAAATGTCTGTATTTTTTCCCCATTTTGGCATTATATAGTACTCTGGGTTGATGACGGGCAAACATTCTCAATTAAGCTGCTCAAATCAATTAGCAACATCTCTTAGTTAAGACAGCAGTTTGGTCCAAGCTGCCCATCCATGTTCAAAGAAATGTGTTTTCTACAAGAGAAGGCAAGTGAGGTTACTAGGCCAGAGGAGAGAGGAGGAATGTATAATGAAGGAATGTTGGGATGGCATAATAAACCGTAATCTGCTGCATTTGTTTGTTTTGTTTTTTTTCATTTCAAAGGAATAGCAGAAAATGATAGCAGTCAGTTTCATTGTCTCCTAAATCCTCCATCCTACCCAATAATAAAGATGCAAATAAATAAAACAAAAAAATCTTACAGAAATAAATATAATAACAAAATAAAATGATTTATTCCATTCCACCCATGAGTGATACCAAATCCTTTTTAGCCATGATTGTAGGCTAAAGCCCTGAAAAAGAAATCCACTATAAAAAAGAAATCAGCTAGGTTCTTAAAGCAAAACACGTAACTACTGCTATGTAGGATTTGTTTTGAATATGAGTTTTTTTCCCCAAAATGTCATCCCTGCCTCCCCAAGGGTATGATTTTTGGATTTGTAATATTACAGTATATACATATATAAAAAACAGCTACTTTATGATGTTTTCTTTGTAAAAATAAGGAACGCAAAAAGATAGCAACTTTACCTATTGCAAACAATCACAAAAAATAAATAAAATTAAAGGTTTAATTGAAAATGTTTAAAATAATGACAGTGACAAATTGAAACAAGGTGGGAGGACTGTATACTTCTAACTATACAGTATCTCTACGTTTTTACTATATAAAGCTTAGAGAGCTGGCAAGAGCATATGACAGCTACATACTACATAAAAAAATGTTTCAGTGCCAAAAATCAAAGTTATACTTGTAACGTATCACTTTTTGGTGCACCCAATCAAAAGCACTTTTGTTTTTTTATTCATGACTAGGAGCGAGATGTTTTTCTTTCATAGAAAGTGTACAGTACATAGTTCAGGATTTTTTCACCTCAGTTATATTTGTTTGCCTCTCTATGCAACTAAACATTTTTGCAATAATGGACTGGGTAGTGACTTTAATCATTCTGAAGATTATACTTGACAGAAAATGAACCCATTAACTATAAGGCGTGGACATTTGATTTTAGCCAAACTTAAAAAAGCTTTCATTCATCACAGTGAATCATGTAAACTGTACCCAAAAGTCAATAGATTTATATTATAGAGTGGGATTTTACTAAATTAAGACAATTATTTGAGTTGATTATTTTTAACTTCAAATGATCCTATGCATTTTAAGAAAAAAGCAGCAATGTCTAATATGTTTAGTAGCAATTTCAGTATTTTAGCTTATTCAAAAATGCATTTACAAACACAGCCAACAGCAGTTTTAAAGCCTCAAATGGGGAGGACATGAAAAAAGAAAAAACCCAAACCTGGATAAAGATATTCCTACTGTATCATGAGACATTGATCACAGTGGATATACTCACATTGGCTGATAACTGAGTAGTCAAATTGGCCACTTTCTCTTGAGAGGACTCCAGCTCCCTTCGCAGCTTACGGATTTGCTTCAGAAAAGAATAAATAATTACGATAATTAAAAAATATTTTGTATTTACAAAATGGTGTGGTCCACTGCAAAAAAGTAAACTTTTGTTGTTACATAGCGTATAAAAACTGAGAAGAGGGAATTCCATTCGAAAAGTGAAGGCAGAAACTACCTTCTGTTCAGATCTGACAGGCCTTATGCACTTTGTAGCTACTCAATCAAACTCATGAAAGGTAAGGTGTGTTCAGGTATCATTTATGAAGTTATTGGTGAAAAAGGAACGCTCAAACTAAAATATCTAAATTCATGAACTACGATTCAAAAATGTGTCATAAAATGTTTTGACAAAATGATACATAAACATCATGAAGATGTAATGCATAAACACTGGTTAAGTACTAGCTGTAGAGTAGTAAAAATGAGATGTTGACGAATGATTAAAAACACATAAAACAAGAGGAAGAATACCCTTAATGCATGGGTTCAAGCATGTTAAAATAAATGAATAACTTACCAAGAACAAGCACTGTACAAAGCACAGGAAAGCTCCTCTAAAGGTTTTGCATTTATATAAATCGGAACCTTTAGAAAACCTTTGTGTTAAGAACTTATTTTCCATTTCAAGTGGAGGGTTCACATTAAATGTCAAGGAATTTCTAGAGAATGAGTAATGAGTGAAAAAGACAGTAGAAGACAGACAGAATGGACAGAAAGAGAAAACATACCTCCCCCTGCATCCTTTCTTCAGCCTGAAAAAGCAGGATTGAGAAAGGAAAGGAAGGATAAGGATCTAGAGTAAGACGTGACAGTCTCCAGGGAACAGTAATGAGATTAAAGAACCAATAGTGCCAAAACCAACAGTTGTCCTAGAACTAAAGGACAAAATCAAGCATAGCTCTAGTATAGTTTGTGACATCACAGACAGTAAAGACAGTGCAAACTATCTTGTTTACAGGGTAAAAAACTGAATCATGCAGAAAAATTAAGATATAAAAAAAGACTTAAAATAGCTGTCTTAGCTGTAGATACACCAGCCACAAAAAAGCAATTATTTGGTTTAAATTAGTCCTAATCCAAATTTCAGATATTAATTGGATTAGTTTGTTCAAAAATCCCCCTTTAAATATTATGATATGACTTTTCCGAGCTATCAAAACAATTAAGCTAAAAAAAATAAAACACTCACACAGATATTTACAGGCATTTAGTGCAAGATCAAAGTGAATACTGTGTTTACCAATGTAACTCGGAGATTACTGCAGTAAATGTATTAATTAATTCAAGGACACTACATATCCATGATCAGCATTTCCATCTATGCAAATTGCACAGCACAGCATTATTGAGTCTTTGCAGTTATAGCAATAACACTGCCCACATTTATGATGACATGTGAAAATGTTCCTAGTGAAACTCTGCATGACGCTGCATATACTGCACAACTCACCGAAGAATAGTTTGATGAAGCACTGGATGCCAGAGACAGAACTGAACCATGGACTTAGGAGAGAAGATAGCTTTGAGTTAAAAAAAACAGCATACAATACAGGGTATTCAAGTCAGTACTTTTCTGCATATTTACAAATTTGAAAAGGAGCGTCTTTTAGGTTTGAATTCCATGTAATGAGAGATTTCAGATCAGTGTCATAACTTTGCTTGTACGTGATTGGTAGTCAACACTAAGATAATTCAAGTGCCATTTGAAAGTGTATCAAAAAAACATAGGAATGAATGGTAGATTCTGCAATGATGATCTGATGATATTCAGTTTATAAATTGAAAAATAATTCTTGTTCTGTACATATTACATATTTGACAGCAAACAAGCTGTATTTTACAAAGTGTTAAGAATCATTAATAAGCATGTCAAATGATCTTTAGCATGTCAAATGATCTGGTCAAAAAGGACAAAAACAGATTATGGATGTGCAGGAGACAAGCGAAACAGAACTGCAATGAGTTCCTCTCACCGTCATCCACAGGGTCCCGAAAGGAGCCAGAGCGGATCATGCCCTTGGGTCTGTCTGCCAGGGAGAGGGTGCTGCCCATCTGTGAGCCTCCATACAGCTCGAAGGCAGCGTCATGCGTTGGGATGCTGTTGGAGCGGGTCATTCGAGGTGCACTTGTAGGACTGGGGCTCACTGCCAACACAGGACAGATACATCAGTATTGCTACAGAATCATGACCAAGGTGCTCTAATCATGAATCTAATGACTTGCATCTTACTGTGAACTTTCATTTAGCAGTTTCCTAATGCACCCCTGGGAGCAAAGTCTGTGGGATCCTTGAATTGTTAAGATAATGGACAGACTGACCAAATGGCCTCTTCTCATATTTGCACCTTTTCTTGTGTTGTCATCACATCCGAAACATCTTACAGTAAATGATGAAACTATATTAAAAGTAAAAATACATTTCATTTTGTTCCAATGTTTTGGATATTAGTAAATATCAATACAAATTGTTAATGACAAAAAAACTAAAAAAATATTATGTCTTGACTTCAAA
Organism: Lepisosteus platostomus; assembly: GCF_059453375.1. Classification (NCBI taxonomy): domain Eukaryota; kingdom Metazoa; phylum Chordata; class Actinopteri; order Semionotiformes; family Lepisosteidae; genus Lepisosteus; species Lepisosteus platostomus. The sequence continues at coordinate 30,031,656 of NC_142617.1, forward strand.
AGCAGTGCTTATATTTATAAGTATATAATTAACTTAATTCTCAGTTTTGGTGATACAGTTTAATCTACTTTTGTAATATTTATGCTCAAGTGAAGAGTTACTGTCCAAAAATAATCTACTGTTAAATATATTATTAATGATATATTATAAAACTATACTATTTTAACATTATTATAATAGTATTTAACCAACTCCATTAAAAGAAAAACAAATAGAGACTTATTGGTCATGCTTCTGCACTGTAGTAAAACTGGCATGATATCAAACTAGTTACCATCAGCTTCAACATAAACACGAAACAAATGGGGCCCTACCACAGATATTGCCAGGCACTCACCAACGTTGGTGAAGGAAGCTTTGCCAGTAGAGGACAGGGATACAGAGGATGGTGATGGCAGCTGCAGAGCGCACTCGGACTCGGTCAGACTCACAATGGTGTGTGAGTGCCGACGCTCTTTGCTATCTTCCTCGGGTTGGCACGAGTTGTACCGGCTACTGAGGCACAGTGGGAAGAAGGTGACACTACTGACAACAATCAAACTCATTGCTATCTTGTCCACAGGTAAAAATATCAACATTCATAAGTGGAAGATCAAACACCATGAAACAACTCTCTTTAGAAAGTCACTTTGAAAGCAGAGTGCTGACACACTGGGAACCCAAATCTTTTGATTAAGAAAAAAAATTACCTTAAGCCCTTCTTGGGCAGAGTGTTCCTATCCCGTTGAGAGCTAAAATAGAAACAACCACATAAAAGCATGATTAGATCAGCAAAGACAAATTAAGCAGAATAACATTTATTTTAGCCATAAGCATTTAAAATCAGCTAAATTTATTTTTAAAAATAAAGACAGAGGAAAAGTGAGTTATTTGTGCTAACGAATGGTTTTTTAAATTGTATACAGTATACTCAGTGCTTCCCATGCTTTTAAGCAATATAAAACCTTATATTGTGTTACGACCCCAGGCGTCTAGGGGTAAAGGGGTGTAATATTTAGAATGGTTTTGGATGCAGAGGGGCTTCTGGTAAGGGACCTAGGAAGCCTGACAAGTTTTGGTGCAAAAGGGATTTATTTTAAAGTGAATAATTGACTGGTACGTATAAAGGATACAATAACTCACAGGGAATGCGAACTAGAGAAGTGCCAAAGAAAAGAAAATAAGCAAAATGGAGCTGGCTAATAAAGCGAGGGGAAGCTGACCTAACTATAAAAACAAAACCCGAAACACTCGGTCTTCGACATCCTCTAACACCCTGGCTAACCTTCACTAACTACCCAAAAGGCACATACAAGACAAAAGGCACTCACCCGTTCTAAACTAGTGTTACTTATACAAAGATCAACTACGTGTGTACAATGTACTCGACAACCTTAACTAACCCAATACACAAAACGAAGCAAAACGAACGAGAGAAACAAAGCTATAGCTAAACGAAAGCAAAAAGAAGCTGAGCTGAGCAGAAACAAAGTCAAGAGAAAGGCCCCTTCATTCTGAAAACCTCCAAGTTAAATACTGAATGAGCTGAGTTCTGATTGGTCAAGAGTTGTTTGAAGATGATGTCACAACGGCAAAGATGGATGAATTAATGAACCAATGGGGAACACACGGACCACACTGGGACATAACACCTAACAAAATGACTCCAGAGGTACCTTTCAAGAGTTTCACAAACTGTCATGAATCTGTTCCATGTGAATGTGTACCACCTCCATACCGTGTGATTGCTCTCAGTGTTTTTACAGCCCTCACAGCCCATAAACAGCATGAGTCCAAAACTGAGTATATATGCTTTTTTCTAGTAAATCTGCATTAGGTTGTCCAGTTGGTACGCAATGGTATTTAAACAAGAAGATCACTATAAATCTAGCTTTAGAACAAAAATCTAGGTTAAATCTACATCTACATTTTACACCGATTCCCAGTACAGGTTTGTGGGGGAGCCAGAACCATAGCCTATCCCAGATAGCAACGGGTGAAAGGCATGATATACCCTGGAGAGGACGCCATTGGTCTGTGGGAGAAAGCTGGAGCACCAGGAGGAAAACCATGCAAACATGGGGAGAGCATAAATATATAAATATAATATATACGTTTTCCTGTGTAATATAAAAACATCACATTTAAAACTCCAAATCTTTCAGGTCCTATTACAATTGTGTTGTTTTTTCTATGAAAAGATTATGACCACTGTTCTTATTTTTTGCCTTGGTGTGCTGTGCACATGCTTGTCCAAATCAAACCAATCCAGAACCTTCATATGAAATATTGTCTGCCGATTAATAAAATGTAAAACATGATCAGAAAATGATAAAAAAACACACATGGGGGCTAAGTAATCCAATCAGAAGATTATTCTTAATGTAAGAAAAGCAATACACTCTCCATATACACCTTTACTAAGATACCCTTGAAATGACCTTGACTACAGTAATGATGGGAAAGCTGTTTATGGATCAGCCTGGCTTGAATGCAAAGGCGAAGAAGGGATTTAGGATAAAAATGAAGGCCATCTCCCCTCTTCAGAACTGTTGATGCTATACCAAACTCCACACGCTATGATTCATCTCTCTAGCTTTTGCTGTAGCAGAGTCTCACCCACTATGCTTCACAGACAGGACAGGATTACAGAGAACTGTTACAAAGATGCCACCTCTCACGATCAATTGTCAAGAACAAACTGTTTTCCCCTCCAAGAGTCATTTCTGCCACTCTGACAGTTCTGATTCTTTTCTTGTCTTGTGGAAATGTCTTGCCTCTATAGACAATGACATTACTCCATAAGACACCAGTCCAGGGCAAGAAATAATGCCTCCTCTGCATACCATTCACATGTTTCCACACTGTATGAATGGTTTTGATTGTGGAGCCTTCTTGTGGACGTTTGTGTAGTCTGTGTGGAAGTGTGTGGATTCGCACACCTGAAGAAGAAACATTGCATCTCTTTTCTTTTTCTTTCACAATGAATAAACCTTTACCTGTTGTTATACATATACTGTAATAATATACATAAAACTACAATGCAATGATAATCTATTTTTTTTTCTGAAATATGAACACACAGTATGATATCTAACAAATAACAGCAAACAAATCAACAGTCCAATTCAAGGCATTGATTATAGTAATCTACTCATTCTTATTTTCTAAAAATTAGGCATTCAAGTAAATGCATGTATTGAGATGGAGAACTGATTAATAGAACAAATTACAGATAGGGGTTAATTAAGGTGATACTTCACTAGTTGTATGAGAAGAAATAAATTGGGACCACTGGTCTTTTAATTTCTATTAAATATTTAAGTTGTGATACAGTCAACTAGACATGTTTGCAGTGACACCAAATTATAGTAATTGGATTAGCTAACACTGTAGAAGGTGCAAAGGAAATGGAAAAAAGTCAATACAATTCAACAATGGGCAATATCTGACAGAAATGAAAAGTGTTATACACATGTAGCAAAAACATAAAATACAAAATCTGACAGGAAACTTTGTGCTTGAAGAAATAACCTATGTTTTTGGGGTGACATTTTCTAGACAATATAGGTAAGATGGTGTACATACAGTAAAAGTGTACAATTTTGTTCACCACATTACAAGAAAAGAAGAGTAGGATATCATATTGTTATAACCTTAAAAATACATCTACGTAACAATATTAGTTTGGGAGCGTCTAAAAAACAAATCTTTTATTCATGACCAGAGAAGACTATGAAGGGCCTGATTCGTGTACTGACAAAGCCAACACAGTGAAAAACATACTGTAAGACACAAATGGAAACTAAGTAGAAGTACAGTACATTAAAAACTGAGAAAAGCAGGCTGTTCTTTACATACTGTGTTGTGGAAACATGTAACACAGCTGTCAAGGAACAGATGGATGTGATTCTTGGATCAATAATATAATGGCTGCAACCATTATGTTGTTCTTCTTTTCCAGTGTGTTTGCATTTTAGCTGATTCAGTCAAAAAAGGACTAAAGGCTTTGGATTGAGCAATGAAATGCCATTTTCATTACCTACGTTTTGCAATGATTTGAAGGTGAGGTGTATTTGAAACAGATATATGTGAATAATAGCCAATTACATGCATGCTTTATACAACTATATATTAGATAAGTGATTGAATGAAGCACTCAGTCTGGGGCAAAGGTGTGAGCTACTTGTATTAAGAGTACTATCCAACAAGACATTGTAAAATCACATGATTGCGACAAGGGAGATTAAGAAGACCTGCTTTTCTAAAATGATCATTTGCCGTTTTCCTCTACTCCAGCCTCTAGATGGCACCATAAGCACTTTTAACATCAGACCAAATTCTCACTGCCCCCTCAAACTTACATCCTAACTTCTGGGAAACTGTCCAAGAAAACTCCATGGTATTATGTTTATATCACTGAGGGATGGGTGTGGTTTATATGACAAATTACTGAGTCTGTTCATGGACTCAGTAATAAATGGATAAACTTCATAAGGAATAGTGAAAAAATAATTAAAAACTAATTTATCACAGTTTGTGAACAATGGCTAGTCAGTGTGGAAAGAGCAGAGTCATTTCTCACTGGGAGTTGGTAGAAAAAGATCACTTTCAGTTCTGACTGCAGCAAGCCCTAGAGAGAGGGCAGAGCTTCAGATAGGCCTTTCATTTGAAGGCCCGTAATGGAAACTCCACCAGGGCCTACATCAGATAAATTATGCTAAAAGAAGCAGCAATCCTCTCGGTCACAGGCTTCATCTAAAGTAGAGCAGTCCCACCCAAGCCTCATGGGACATCAGGTTTTTCAAATACTAAACCCAAACAGACAGATGTTTCTATGTAGGGCTGCTTAATCAGGCTTTGGAACAGGATGGAACTTCCAGTGTGTATTCCCGTCTTGTGCCCACTGTCTAGGGGAATAGGCTCTGGCTCCCTCATGACCCTGAATGGATGAAGTCTTTAGGAAATGGATGGATGGTATATGGGACTGCACTGCACCTTCCACACATTTTCATCAGAATTCTGACCAGGGAAGGTGATACAAGTCTGTTTTCACGACCAGCCACACAATACCTGCTAATAACAGTCTATTAATTTGACTGGTTTTTTTTTTTGGCAGGTTAGTACATCTGCACTGTTAGGAGAAGTTAATCAAAAAAATTTATTTATTTATGGCAGAAAATAAAAAAAACATTAAAAATATGAATTGGGCCTCACCTTTCTGTGAGAGAGGCCCTTGTGCTCCCACTCCAGCCCGTGGCACTGCGGTCCTCTTCCTTGTCTCGGGAATCTGTTTCACTGAAGCTGGTGCCAGAGGGAACACTCATGTGCAGGGGCAAGGACTCCATGCTACGATGTAGGCCTGAGAGTTTGGGGTAGAGCAGGGGCGAGGAACTCAGGCTCAAGGCCTGGTCAGAGAAACAGCTAGTAGAGTTGATGTTGAGGACTGGAGCAGGGCTGGGAGTAAGACAGGGACTCCTGGATCCCTGTTTCTCCTGCATCTTGGAGAAAGTGGTCACAGTTGGAGGGTGGTCCTGGGCACTCATCCCTGAATCCAGACTGTTGGAGTTCACCTTATCCAAATGAGCCAGGCAGGGTGGCTTACCAAGAGACTTGGAGCTCAGCACCCTGTGAATAATACACATCCATAATTACAATTAATGACAGGATATAAATAATTAATAATACAGATAGTTTTTCTCCTTCATTTTTTGGATTTGCTTTCTGCCTCAATTACATGTTTAGTGTTTAGAAGTTTAGAAGTGTTACCCTATATCTTTATAAAAAACAACTATTAGAATTCTGCTGATGAACCCACTTTTTGATACTGGCCATAATATACATAAGAGAAACAGTACTGATTATTTTGAAAAAAACAACATGTGCTTAAATACTAAAGTAGTAAAAAGATCAAGAAATGTTCACACAAAACTAAAAAAAAAACTGAAGGCAGTTCAATCAGAAATGAAATGCTATATTCACTGGCCTTTAAAAGCAGAACAGAAGGTTCAATGAATAAGACATTAGTACATGAGTTACAATCAAAAACATTGAGACTGTAGATTTTAAGAGAAAAAAAACAAGATTCCTCAGCTCTATCAGCAGGTTTTGTGTGACTCCTTAAATCATTACATCTTTAACCACAACACCTACAGGATCTTACTACATCAGTAACTTGTACATTGACCTATCCTTTAGATATGAATTATAATTCATACTAGGCTATACCTTGAAAACCTAGTATTTTAATCATTTTGAGCCTGTGTTGTTTTTATCATTAAACTATATGGTGTTAGTCACAATAACAATGATGATAATCTTCTGTTCACACCAAAGTATATTATACTGTGCTATGTATTATGTATTATACTATAGTATGCTATGCATTTTAGCGCTGTTAAGATATTAGACATTAGATTAACAAGAATTAAGAGCAATTATTTGGCTAACAGAATGCTAGTTGAGTCAATCTCATAAAGTAATTGTGAATGCTGGAGAAATTATTAAATTCAACCCAGAATTCCTAAAGTTCCATAGCTGAGGACCTATTTTGTTCAGAACTTCATTTTCAACAGCTGAATTCATACCTCTTGCTCGAGAGCTCACTGCTGCTAGAATAAAGCAGTGCAGTAGTGTTATTTAGGAGACAGCACAGCAATATTGAAAATCCAGGCTAAGCACTTGAATGCAGCAATTTATTCACTTACAGCAAGAGCTCCCGAGTTAGGGCTAGAGGGTTAATACCACACGTCCTGCTCTGCAGTGCCAAGTCAGCACACGTCTCAAGTCTCAGAGGAAACCTTTCACTACATCATTATGGAGGTTCAATCCTACCAACACACTGCAGAATACTGATAGACCAATGGCCTGGACTTCAAATCTCCTATATAAACTGCCCCTTCCCTTATTCTCAGAATATGGAAATTCTAACCAGAATTTGGAAATTCTAGAACAGTGATACATTTAAGCAAAAGACTACATGCAGACCTTTGTGATAAAGGCTACCTTACCATGTGGAAGAAGAAATACCAGCTGAATAACGTACATATAGTACTGTTTCATTTTTATTGTATTCCCAGGAGGGACAGATATAAAACAACCAGTCAGACATAAAATGTGTGCATTCCCCTGTGAAGCAGGGGAACTCTGAAAAGGCAATAACACAATGCTCTTGAGGGCTATATATTAAGCAGGCTTTGTTTTACTATGTGCATGTCCTCACAAACTTCTGAATCAAATCTAGCATCATTTGATTTGGTATTCCAGCCAAAGGTCTACTCACAATTTCATACATCTTGAAAGTGATACAAAAGTAATCAAAGCACTGAATCATCAAAATGGTGGTTCTTTTATGTCTTTCCATGAATACTACAGGAATGGCTTTCATAATGCAGAAGTAGTTTGCAGATCAATGGAAAATTCATCAATGCAAAAATATTATAAGAGTGGAAATAGTTCAGCAGGGTGATGATAAAATAACGATACAACAATTTCCCAGTCTCATCCAGATATGCAATAGTATTCCAGTGAAATGACAGCTATTTTAATGTGAATAGCATCCTATAAACCTGACAATATAAACCAGTTTTCCTTATCTTAAGATATACTTAACAGGAACCCTTAAATAGAACTAAAACCTAGATTTAAAATAAATGTATAATTCTTTAAGCATCAGAGGCGCAATTTAACCTCAAGACATGAATTAGCCACATATACTTAATCATCTGAAGAGACCAATTTCATCTAACATACTTGTATTTAATTATGGGAAATATTATATAGTACATTTTGCACTTTGAATGTTCAGTTTACATTAATCCATGCATTTTGTAAATAACGGTTTTTAGGACATAAATGTAGGAACCATTATGTAATAAATCTACTTTTAAAAGCTATAATTCAGCTCTGACCCATTTAATGATTCAACACAGAAAACGAACAACAGGCTGCCGTTCATGGTACCTGTGTGTGGTAGGAGAAGAAAGCTCAGAGAACTTGCTTCCACTGGATTGACGGAGGCCCTGAAGCTTGGAGCTGGGCTCCTGGGGAGTCTGAGGGGCAGGGGGGCCCGATTTCATGGGTCCACATTCTGAGTCTGAAGCCACTGCCTTAGCCTTCGCCTTCTCTTTCTCCCTGTCTGTTTGGTTGACGGGCCCCATGCTGGCACGTCCACTTGATTTGGTGATGCCTGGCTCCTTCAGCCTAGAGGAGCCCCCACTTGGCTTTAAGCTCAACAAACTGGAGTCAATGCTGCTACTGACAGGGCGTGAACTAGCTCTGCCAGTAAGGCTCATGGCACTGGACTTGGCAGGCCGAGGCAAGCTGCGATACTGGATGTTAGTGCGGGCATTAGGAGACAGAAACCCTTCAGTGCAGTTTGACACATCGAGGCTAGTCTTGCGTCCCCCACTCCCTCCTCCTCCACCACCACCACTCATTGGCTTCACTGGGATACCAGAGGTCTTGGGCGTCTTCCCAACAGTAGCTGAGCCACTGGAGATGGTAGTTCCTCCAGCCGTCATCACAGTAGCTGTGCCTGTGGCCAGAGGAGGTTTTTTGTAGCCAAATGAGGTCCCTGCAGAGGGACGGGCAAGTCCTGAAGGTGGTTTTCGGGATTCACCACGATCTTTCCCTGCATCTGAGCAAGATCTTTGCAAGCCAGAAGCTTTCACCGCCATCTTGGCCTTGTCCACTGCCTTCTGGTCACTCTTAGGTGCTACAAAAATGAAACACAAAACAAAACATAGTTAAGTCATAACCTAAAGCAAATGCAGGCTTTATCCATTAAGCATTTTCTGCAACACTAATGTATACTTTTTTCTTAAAATAAATGGGAAAAAAATCAGAATGTAACACACCTAAAAAAAAGTATCCTTAAAGATACTACTCTTCAAATTCAAAAACGATGGAAGGTTATTATAGTGGGAGCTTTTTCTATCATAAACCCCTATATTCATTACCTGACTGGCATGTCTTTACGTTTACAGATTCATAGGCCTGATATTTGTTTGGTCAGAAAGTTGAAAAAATAGTGATGACTGTAAGCGGAACCCCTGATCATTTTTCGTAATTGATTTGCTTCATGAGAATGGCAAAACAAATCTTACCTATACAGATAAAAAGAAAGGACATGATCAGAAGAGACTGAACTTGAGATGTCAAACATCTATAATAACTAATATTTAACTAAATGAGACAGACTTTTAGGATAAACAAGCATGGTAGACCTTTGCTAAAGGTATTAGCAATTAACCATTGCTAAATAGCTTGGGGTGTGTTTGACCAGACAGGGCAGAATTATAAGATTTACTTGCTTACTGTAAACTCACTATAGAATTATGTTATAATAAATGTTACTTTATGTGACACTAAATCAAAGTAGACCAACTGCAGCCAGGAAGTCATCTGATTTATATCTGATTTATAAATATGTCTAAAAGCCAAGAGAGTACACTTACAGTATGTGGGAAAAAGTCTAATTTCAGTTAATCCCAAAGAAAACTGTCAGTGTACGAACTTCTTGCCTTTCATTATTGGGCTTCATTAGAACATTGCAGTGTTTAGTTAAGATTTATGATAAAAACTCCTGTTAAACACTAATTTTTAAACTCTTAATGAGTTTGAGCCCATTTTGCTTCATCCAGCTAACAATTTCCTTTCACTGGTACACAGCATGAATCATTTGCTAAACTGTCAGAATATTTAAATGATTGTGCCACTACTGCTGGCACCTGTTACTATTAATGTCAACCTCGCCTATAAAATCACACTAAAAAAATCCATTCTACACATGAGAAGGAAACAAAAAGACACATTGTCACATTTTACTACAGACATTGTCATATCTATCACTGTGCCAAGGATTATACCAGGCTGCATGCCAGAAAAAACAGCATGCTGCCGTTTTCAAGGATCTTGTAACAAAGACCACTGTAACAGAGATTCGGCTGGTGAACAGGTCCGGTGCTAAGGACAGGGTGAAAATAAACAAAAAGCAGAAGACCAGACCATTATAATAAGTATCCTTTACAGAGGTTATACCAGTGTGACACAACAACAAGCACAAAATGGAAGCTGAGGAGCACAGCAGTCTGATATCTTGGAATGTCAGGGCTTTTTACAAAATAAAAGATGAATTCCTGTCCTTCAGCCAAGGACTTGAGCAAAAATGGTCAGAAATGGCATTCAATGATTCTCTTTTGCTGTCAAAACTCATTTTAACTTCAGTGAACGACTCAATAAAACAATGGTGTCATTTAAAACAGGTCATGACATGAAGAAGCTGTTAGGTTTGAGCAGATTAGTGTGATCCTCTCACATCCTCTGTGTCTTTTCAGTTGCTTTACCATGTCCTTTAAAGACTTCCTTGAAACTTTTTATTTAAAAAAAGGGATAAAGAAAAACAAAAAGCAATATAAAGAGTAGAAAATCCATAACAAGTGTCAGACAAATAATAATGAGCAAAAATGCTTTAAATAGTGTGAAGATAGAAGGAAAAAAAGGATGCAGCAAAGTACAGAGTAATCCTGGAGGAAAACCTGCTGCAGTCTGCAAGAGACATGGAACTTGGGAGAAGATTCATCTTCCAGCAGGACCCAAATCATACAGCCAAAGCCATGCTGGAATTCTTTTTAAAAAAAGAAGCCAATGTCCTGTAGTGGCCCAGTCAAAGCCAACCTCAACCCAATCCTGTGGCTGGAGTTGAAAATTACTGTTCACCAACTTTTCCCATCCAACCTTAGGCAGTTTGAGCAATTTTGTAAACAAGGGGAAATATGCAGTGTCCAAATGTGCAAATCTGGTACAAACATATTCAAGAAGGCATATGTAATTTAGCTGTAATTTCTGCCAAACGTGCCTCTATCAAATATAAATAAAGGATTTGATTAATGATGCAGTCAATTATTTTCCATTTTAAATGTATAATGAGTTTTAGAGGATCTGTAGAATTTTGTTTTCACTTTGATATCAAAGAGTGTTTTCTGTCAATCAATTGCAAAAACATTACGGTACCATATAGTAACATTTAAATTTAAGAAATTCCAAGGGGGGCAACTACTTTTGACTGTCATTGTAAATTTCACAGTTTCATTCCCAATCCAATTCAGCTAATATGCTTTGTCCATCAGTAATTCATGTAGAATATTAATAAATTATATTGATTCAATAAAACATTTTCTTATTCATAAGCACATATTACACAATTGTTAGTGACGCATGGTAATGATTTTAAACATAATAATGATTTTCTTTGATTAGTTTTAGTAGTTTTCTTTTAATTGAATTTAAATAATACTCAAAGATAATAGGAACACTTATTTTCTGTGTGCATAGTTCTGTTTCTTTGGGAACGTATTAGTACATATGTATTTCTTGTGGATGTATGATGTTCCTGGTTTGGAGCACTATATGAAAAATGCACAAAAACAGAATCGGCATCTTAATGTAAAGTGGCACACTGTAGTAGTACTGTAATGACAAAAAAATCGTATTGTTTTACTGATGAACACGGACGTTTTACAGTATTTGACTCTGCTGGACAGCACCTTAAATTATTGAAAATCCAGTGCTGAGTATAAAATCTAGACAAGGACATGACAGAGCCAAGATATCCAATATGTGGAAAATTAAAGGAATAGTGTTTCAGTATTGTATGGGAATACATACAATTTTGTGCTCTGTTCAAGTGCCTTTACTTTTCAGGAGCCCCAGATGTGTTTTCTTCAAGGGTGACTCAATATCCACATGGCAAATTTGACAGGGATTCCCTTCTATGCATAAGACCATGATCACTTTTCCAGTAAAACTGCTGACAAAGTTTCCAAATATATTTTCTAATATATAAGCAATATTTAATAATACTGGATATCACTTAATAAATGACAACTGCATTATTAATATTTATAAATATTAAAGATGCATTATAGAAGACAGACACTTCAAATGAAAACTGGATAATCTTTTTCAAGGCTTTTACAATATTACAATATTTTAGCGCAAGTACTGTACCACAGATCATGTAAGGTTGATTGCTAAAGTAAGATTTTTTTTCCTTCCTTGTTCATCTTCTACTCTAATCTATGTAAAATATTACTGAACAGAAAAGAAATTTCTTATCTGTAAAGCCTTGGGATTTTCTGTGCTGTAAATAACCTTGCAGATCCACAGGATTGTACAAATAAAGGTGATACCTACTGTACCAGTCTATCTCAGGACAGACACAAACACATACACACACACTCACAACAGGGTCAGTTTTTAAAGAAGTCAATTAACCTACCACTGTCTTTGGACTGTAGGAAACCAGAGCACCCACAGGTAACCCATGTGAAGAGATGAAGAAGATACAGACCCCACACAGATATCAGCCCAGGTCTGGAATTGAACCCAGGGCTCCAGCACTACAAGGCAGCAATGCCAACCACTGTGCCAAGTACCACAACTGATCAATTTTGACCATGTGCTGCACAAGAATTTATCTAGCCAGCAGCCATATCACCCTGCAACTCACAACTGGCAACCCACAGAAGCTAAGCAGGTGTGAGCCTGGTCATTACCTGGATGGGAGACCTCCTGGGAAAAACTAAGGTTGCTGGTGGAAGAGGCGTTAGTGGGGCCAGCAGGGGGCGCTCACCCTGCGGCTCATGTGGGTCCTAATGCCCCAGTGTAGTGACGGGGACACTATACTGTAAACAGGCGCCGTCCTTCGGATGAGACGTAAAACCGAGGTCCTGACTCTCTGTGGTCATTAAAAATCCCAGGGTGTTTCTCGAAAAGAGTAGGGGTGTAACCCCGGCATCGTGGCCAAATTTCCCCATCGGCTGTTATCAATCATGGCCTCTGTGAATTGGCTTCATTACTCTGCTCTCCTCCCCACTGATAACTGATGTGTGGTGAGCGTTCTGGCGCACTATGGCTGCCGTCGCATCATCCAGGTGGATGCTGCACATTGGTGGTGGTGGAGGGGAGTCCCCATTACCTGTAAAGCGCTCTGAGTGGAGTGTCCAGAAAAAGCGCTATATAAGTGTAAGCAATTATTATTATTATTATTATCTATTGTAATACTGAATTATTAACCTTATACTATTTAATAAAATATATATTTAAAAAGAGGTTATCTTAGGGAGTTTTGGTTTTGCAACATTGCTGCTCTGGTTTTACTGACTGAGTTGAAAGTGTTCCATATTCTAGTTGTCTCCCTTTCCACATGGCATCTGCAGTTTCCAGCCTTCTGGTTTCTTCATCAGAATCAAAGCTTTAGCAGCAAAGTATCTGGAAAATGGGACACAGCATCCGTCCCTATTGGAACCGGGCCTGCCACTTAGACTAGATGTACAACTCCTGCTGCCACTGCTGTTTCCAGGGTGGAATTAAGTTATTTGTTCCTATTTAAGCACAGTTGAGGTTTCTGCAGTCTTTGCCAAAGGCACAATTGCAGTGTCTTTTAAATTTTGGTTTCCTGTTGTTTTCCAGCATATTAAAAATCTAACTGTGCCCTTTTTGGTTCTAGAAATGTGCTTTTGAAGACTTGTTTCCAAGGATACCGAACTCTATAGTTGAATAATCCAGAAGGTTTCACCTAAATTTTACCTTAATTTCAGACATTACTGAACTAAAAGCAAACGTTACTAAATTATCATGTTTTTGATAATTTCATGTTTCAAACATTCAATGGGAATTTAAAGCTAGGAATCTTACATTAATATTATACCCTTCTAACTCAATATTAAGCATTTTATGCAATAACAATGTATGTTTCAGAGAGAATGTTATCTAAAGCAGCCTTCTACTGCTTCACTATTTGTGCAATTATCTTTAAAGAAAAAGATAAAAAATTGCTCCCCAGAAATCTGATGCTGGTTTAATTTTTATATATTGCATTATTGATTGAAACTGCAATCAAACCTGAAACCAGGTTGCATTCATGGGATTCTTAGCCATAAGGTAAAAGCCCATTAAACACCACTTTCTATCACTCACTGCTCTTGAAGAGTATTTGAATGCATATGACATTTAAATGGCATTTTAAAGTCAGTGTTTGAAAAGGCTGACAAAATACTCAGAATATTCTATGACATCAGAGACACCAGGCGAGGCAACTATAAAGATTTGAAGGAAACATTGGTAACGTTGGAAATGTTTGAAAGAACATTGTTAAAAGCACTTCATTTTGTTTTTTGTTTTTCAAGGAGCTTATGAGAGCTACTACAAGCTTCCAATCTGAGTGCAAGATGGGTCCTAAAGTTTACAGTTTGTAGGTTCCAATCCAACATAGATCATTTACCAACTGTGACAGGATCAAAAGCTCACCTTTAACTTCACTCACACATTGCTTATCAAAAACTAAAGAAATGGGAAAGCTGCTTCAACCACAATTCAAAAACTGAACGCAATTATTCTGCCCAGCAAGGCACCTTCCAGTTTAATAAGAATAGAACTTCTGCTTAAAGCAAAATACTTAGTGTGAATTTTTACGTAGTTATATCTGCTTTAAGAAGAATAAGGTACTGCCCTCCAATGCCTGCAGAGATTACAAATTTGTAAGCACATATCTAGGGCACTGAAGAAGTCCTAAAAATAGTCTTTCTGGCTGTCTCTGAAGGAACGTGTTACAGGGGCCTTCCTGGTACAGTAACTGTGTCATGCCTCTGCAAAATTTGGGAGTTTCAGAACCTGCAGAGGTCTGTACAAAGAGAGGTTCGTTGGTGTTGTTTTTTTTCCTTTCAGAAAAGAGGTTAATCTTTTACACAATGAAACAGACAATTTCAGCTGACGGATTACTTTCTGAAACACTTTCAACCAGGTCTATCAGACATCCTTGATCAACCAAGGTAAAAATGACCTGGTTTTCAAATTGAGAAGCAGCATTTGTATGAATTGTTATGTATTGAATTGTATTGTTATGTATTGAAACTTACCAGCCACTTTGAGCATGCTCTGTGAGGTGTGTGTGATAGGGGAGGTGACACCCACAGGAGGGTTCTTGCCCTTCCTAAGGACATTTGGCTGCCCCAAGCTCTGAGGCTTCTTCAGCTCCCCTTTGGCCATCTCCTCACTGCTTGTCTCTGGCCGCACCTTCCTCCACTTGCTGGATGATTCCGTCTTGAGGCTGCCAGTATCGTACCCACCACTACTGTCTATCTTCCGGTGTGGTTTACCATCCTCGCTATACCACGACAGCCCACTTTCCACCAGGGACCTCTTCTCAGCATCTGTACGCAGCTGTTCAAGTGAAAGAAAAAATAAGAACAAAAAAAGAAAACACCCATGTCAGATCAGACATCAGGAGTCCGTAACAAAGTGAAATAGTGAAAACGGTGGTTGTAGTTTATATCGATATTTGCACAGTTCTTGCATAAAAGCTGGAAAAATACTTGTTTCTTTTGCAAGTGATTGATGTTATGAACAGCTCAAAAAGAAGTTGTCTATGACCCTCCAAGATAGATAGAACAAGAAACTGGATTTCCATTTGCGTCCACCTCTCAAAGCTGGACACTAATGACCTAATTTAAATAGCTACATTCCATTTTTATATTCAAGTACTACATGACAATTCATTTTACCAATTAGAAATGCACATTAATATAAAACCCAACATGCCTAACTCACAGGTGGAAATTAACATTTGATCTTTCACAGTTGCACCTCAGAAATAATAGCTTTCAATAAGCATGATTCAGAATTAACTGAATCTGTATTTCTACCTCTGCTGCTAAAACCAGAAAAAAAAACACAATGAATTATAGTATCGAAAAATGTAAAGGCAGCAATAGATAAATGTGTTCAGGTGGGTAGCTGGGTCAGCATGCGTAGTCAGAACATTTTTCTCTCTTCTCTTTTCAGCATGGAATAAACCTATTACTCATTCCTTAATAGATAAATATGTATTGTTACAGCTTTAGGTGACTGAGAAATGTCTCTTACATTTTTATGGATTGGGATATAGGCTCCCATTTATTTTGTGGTAACTGGGGTGCAGAGAGATTCAACTGGCCAGCAGCCATATCACTCTGCAACTCACAACTGGCAATCCACTGAAGCTAAGCAGGTGTGAGCTGCTGCTGGAAGAGGTGTTAGTGGGGCCAGCAGGGGGCACTCACCCTGCGGTCCATGTGGGTCCTAATGCCCCAGTATAGTGACGGGGACACTATACTGTAAACAGACGCTGTCCTTCAGGCGAGATGTAAAATCGAGGTCCTGACTCTCTGTGGTCATTAAAAATCCCAGGGTGTTTCTCGAAAAGAGTAGGGGTGTAACCCCGGCATCCTGCCCAAATTTCCCATTGGCCCTTCCCAATCATGGCTTCCTAATAATCCCCGACTATGAATTGGCTTCATTACTCTGCTCTCCTCCCCACTGATAGCTGATGTGTGGTGAGTGTTCTGCGCACTATGGTTGCTGTTGCATTATCCCATTACCTGTAAAAGCACTTTGAGTGGAGTGTCCAGAAAAGTGCTATATAAGTGTAAGCAATTGTTATTATTAACTGCAGGTTCCATTGTATTTAGTTAGAAGGCAGCTCATCTCTTATATTGCCTCCCTGGGCTCTCTGGGGTTTTCTGGATGACCAGAATGCTAGGCCTCTGAAACGTCTTGTTTGTAAACACTGTACATAGAGTAACTTGTGTAATGTAGGTTATGTTGTGTGTATCGTAGTTTGTGTCTAGTCATAGTAATAAATATTTGTTTAACCAAGTGTGCCTGGATTGTTACTCCTCTAAACAGAGATGTGCCGGAGAACAAAGAACTAAAGTGCCTCTAATTATACCAGCCGCTAGGGTATGTTGCTAGATATCACTTAGAAGTTGGGGGTTATGAATAATTATTTATTAAAATAATCCTGATTTTCACCATTTTCATAACCCACTAATTGTGACAGTATTTACCTAATTTTTAGTGTATAACTGTTGCTACACGATGACTTCAAACATCTGTTACTGTATATTCCTCATGTTTTTCCATAAGACTTTGGAGCTTACTTTGGAGATGGACTTTGGAAAATACTTTATAGTCAAATGTTTTATTAGCACTATGTGTTTCAAAAGTGTTACAAATGGCAATGGCTTGTATACTTTACCCAGTTTACAAGAACTGGGTATTTCTAAGGAAAAAAATCGAACCTATAACATTTTCTTCAAACCAGGAATACCTTCTAGATTGATTATATTCATAAACACGTTGTAACCTCCACAGTTATAAAACTATAAGGAATATCAAGAACCATCTTTATCTGTTGTCTATAATTTTTTTTCTGATCTCATCTCATCTAAAGAATATGGAATTCTATTTTTAAGATCCAATAAACTAAAAACAAAACAGAAAAATAAAATATAACATTCCGTTCTCTTGTATATTTTCAAAACAAAACAAATACACCAGAGAGAATAGGTAATGAAATTATAAAAGTCAACTTGAGCAGGAAGTCAAACAATAAGTAAACAGAAATGTAAAAAGCCATGTGTCCTTTCAGGCTTGGTCTTGGGTTCAGCACAATATAGCAAAAGATGTACTCCTTCCCTAGGGGCATGACAGACCGGTTTTGTATAAATTGTGTAATGAACTCTGTTTCTTTTCAGTTTTACTGTTTATTTTCAAAGAGCTGGACCAATGCATTATCTGCAAAAACATACTTTTTAAAATCAACAGATCACAGGAAGAGATGTGGCATATGAGGAATGTCTGTTTTTTTCCAACCCAGATAGGCAGTTGTAATGTCTTTGTGGAGTTACTATAGTTAAGTGACCCAATAATTATTTTTAATTTTGCAAAGATAGGACTACTGCTTCCTAATAAAATACATTTAAAGTGCCCCAGGCTTTCAAGGGAAAGGAGGCCAAATTGCACAATATCCCAAAGAAAACAACTCAACTACCCAGTTGCAAATACCCAGAATCTCTTTTTTTACAATAGAAGGCTCAGCACAAGTCTTAAAACCAGGAGCTGCTTTTACAAAAATACCCTTTTCAGACTGATTACACATTGTAATCTCCACAGTTCTAAAACTATAATCAAGGAATATCAAGTATCAACTTTTTTTCCTGTTGTCTGTAATTTCCTTTTGGTTTTAAGATGGAAGATCACCTGTTTCTTCTAATTATCATGCAGTTTGACACTTTCCGATTAAGTCTCGGCTAAAGAATATGGAATTCTGTTTTCAACATCCCACAAACTACTAAAAACATAAAAGAGGAATATTAGATTGAATACACCATTGCCTTGCTGCCGGTAAACCCAAATGGAAAGTTTCCATGACAACAAATCTACATGCAACAACTGCAAACTACAGAGGTACACCATTACATATTATACAGAATAAAATTTGAACATGTCTATAACTGTATAGAACTGATGTAAGGCAATATCTATTTTTGCAGTTTTCAACTGTGTGTAGCACTACTAAAGGAGCCACTAATGAATATTGTAAAAATCTCGTGGTGCATTACACAACTATTTTATCTACACATTGCACAATATAATTGTTAGAAAAAAAACATTCCTAAAAACCATGGGTATGTTATATAATATCCCCACCCAATTTGGAATTGCCAATTAGCAGGTATGTCTCAACTCATACTGGAGAGAAAAAGTGGTGACCAATTCCTTCAATTTGCCTACACATCAAGCCATCTTTTTAAAACACCACAGGCTCAGCCCTGCAGCAACATAACAGGTTCTGCACCAACTGAAGGAGAGACCCTGACGAACGCCCTTAACATTATCATCATGACTTCGTGATCACTGTTTCCTGAGGAGCTGCAGGGCTCCAGCTGACGAATCCCAGCCCTAATCCAGCCAATTGTATGCCGCTGTATCAGGAATCCCAACATTATATACTGTACATTGTTGCCAGCAGCTATTTCACAACTGGCAACCCACTGAAGCTAAGCAGGTGTGAGACTGGTCAGTACCTGAATGGAAGACCTCCTGGGAAAAAGTAAGGTTACTGCAGGAAGGGACAGCAGGGGGCACTCACACTGCGGTCTGTCTGGGTCTTAATGCCCCAGCATAGTGACGGAGACTCTATACTGTAAAAAGGCACCTTGCTTCAGATGAGACATAAAACCAAAGTCCTGACTCTCTGTGGTCATTAAAAATCCCAGGGCATTTCTCGAAAAGAGTAGGGGTGTAACCCCATTGGCCTTTACCAGTCATGGCCTCTTAACGATTCACATCTATGAATTGGTGTTACGTCCCAGTGTGTGGTCCATGTGTGTTTTGTTGCTATGTTCTACACTTCCTGACCTTGATTGTTCTCCCTCCCCCATTGGTCCATCATAACACCATTGTTTCCATAATACATCATCATCAATCAGCTTCTTGGACAATCAGAACTCACTTGAAGTGGAGTGTACAGAAAAGTATATAGTGTAAGGAATTATTACAGTGCGCTAGTGTCATGACCCAGGTTTGAAACGAAATGTTCAATTCAAAAAGCCTAACCAGCACAGAGCATCTTTACTATGTGAGCACTCAGTGGGAGGCATCTACAGGTCATGCCCGAACTGTAACAATGATGATGGGTCATTCAGTCTGGTCTGCTTTAAGTCAAATGATTGTAGTTCTTGGTATAATCTGCTGTGGTAGGGAATTATCTTCTTCATGTTGTATTTCAGTTTTAGACCCTGTCAACTATTGATTACCAGTAAAAACAATACCTGCCAACTCCCTTTGCAGTAATTGAAATGATATAGTGCTGTATTCATCTAAATCTCCAGTTCTTTGTTTTTACTGCCTTCCATTTATCCCACAGAAAAATATTACCAATTAAGCATGGTAGCTTGGTATTGTAGTTTGCCTAGGTTAGCTCTTGAATTAGAAACATTACAAAACATTTAGGGTAACAAAATGTGTCACAGCATTGAAGACATCTGTACCCTGTGTAAGAGGACACGGGGAAGGGTCATCTCTACCAGGTACCCCGAAGCCATTCCGTTGAGAGCTGCCACCGCCAAAAACATAGCTAGGGAGCTAGTACAACTGTTTGCTCGAGTCGGAATTCCTAAAGAGATCCTAACTGATCAAGGAACACCTTTTATGTCGAAAGTCATGCGAGACTTATGTAAGCTGCTGGGTATACAGCAGATCCGAACCTCTGTTTATCACCCTCAAACCGATGGTCTAGTAGAACGTTTTAATAAGACCCTGAAAAGCATGCTTAGGAAGACGATGCAAAAGGATGGAAAAAATTGGGATCAGCTGCTCCCGTATCTCATGTTTGCGGTTCGAGAAGTACCGCAGGCTTCGACTGGATTTTCCCCCTTTGAATTATTATACTCTCGGAAACCACGGGGCCTATTGGACGTGGTCAAAGAATCGTGGGAACATCAACCTTCCCCTCTACAAACTATCATTGAGCATGTGGAACAGATGAGAGAAAGAATAAATGTTATTGTTCCCTTAGTGAAAGAAAACCTGGAGAAAGCACAGGCTCAACAACAACAAATTTATAATAGGGGAGCAGTTGCGAGGGAATTTCAGATTGGGGACAGAGTACTGGTGCTAGTTCCAACCCCAGAGTGTAAATTCTTGGCATCCTGGCAGGGACCTTATGAAGTGGTGGAAAAGGTGGGGCCAGTCAACTATAAGGTCAAGCAACATGACAGAAGACGGCAGCATCAAATCTACCACGTCAATTTGCTAAAAAAATGGCATGGCTCCGAAGTTCTGCTCACCCACTTTTCCCCAGACCCTCTGGAAGAAGAAACAGGTGCGGTAGCCGTGGGAGACCTGGCTCCGGCACAAAAACAGGAACTACAAGAATTCCTGTCCCAAAACAAAGATGTTTTTTCCCGGACACCTGGTCGAACCCACCTTATACAACATAAGATCGTCACGGAACCGGGGAAAAAGGTAAGGCTACCCCCGTATCGAGTACCAGAAGCCAAAAGGAAACTGATTAAAGAAGAGGTGGGTAAAATGCTGAAGATGGGAATAATCGAGGAATCCCATAGTGAGTGGGCTAGCCCGATAGTTCTGATCCCCAAGCCGGATGGAACTATTCGATTTTGCAACAATTTCAAAAGGTTAAATGAGATCTCGCGGTTTGATGCATACCCCATGCCCCGTATAGATGAACTAATCGAGCGATTAGGTAACGCTCGATACATCAGCACCCTTGATCTCACAAAGGGATATTGGCAAGTGCCGCTGGCCAAAGAAGATAAAGCCAAAACCGCTTTTGCCACACCTGAAGGACTATATCAGTATAGGGTCCTACCCTTCGGTTTGCATGGCGCTCCCGCAACATTCCAAAGATTGATGGACCGAATTCTGAGACCGTATCGGGATTTTGCAGCCGCCTACTTGGATGACGTTGTAATCCATAGCATGACCTGGGAACAACATCTATATCACCTGGAAGCAGTGACTGGAGCGTTGCGAGCAGCAGGATTAACGGCTAACCCAAATAAATGTTGTCTGGGGGCTAGGGAAGCCAATTACCTGGGTTATACGATCGGGAGAGGATTGATCATGCCCCAAGATCAGAAAGTACAATTAATCAAGAACTGGCCCAAACCAGCTACCAAGAAGCAAATTCGAACGTTTGTGGGACTGGCAAGTTACTATCGGCGTTTCATCCCAGGGTTTGCAGCCATGGCCGCCCCTCTACACGATCTGACGAAGATGAGCTGTCCGGAGAAAATAAAATGGACCGACGTGGAAGAGAGGGCTTTCCAAGACTTAAAAGCAGCTCTCACTTCTCAACCCGTCTTACAGGTACCAGACTTCAGTAAGCCTTTCATGGTACAAACTGATGCTTCAGACACTGGGATTGGAGCCATTCTGTCGCAGGAGATTGAAGGACTGGAGCATCCTATTCTGTATATCAGCCGTAAGTTGAATCCGGCCGAAAAACACTATTCCACGATAGAGAAAGAATGTCTAGCAATCAAATGGGCCCTAGACTATTTGAAGTATTATTTATTGGGAAGACAATTTATATTATACACAGATCATGCGCCATTAACATGGATGTTACAAAATATGGATAAAAACGATAGAATTACGCGGTGGGGTCTTAGTCTGCAAAGATTTCAATTTCAGACGGTCTATAGACCCGGAAGGAAACAAGGAAATGTAGACGCCCTCTCCCGAATGCACTGTTTATTTTTTTCTAGATCGCCCGGGGTCGGGGCTGATCTCAGGGGGAGGGAATGTAAGAGGACACGGGGAAGGGTCATCTCTAACAGGTACTTCCGAAACGAAACGCTGAAAATGCTAGAGATGGACCTTAGCGAGATGGCGGACAAAAAGAATCAGCTGACCAGTAGATGGAAAGGGTCTACCTTAAGAGACAACGAGACACAGCTGAGACGCATCAGGAACCGGGATATAAGTGGCCCGGAGGCAGTGAACAGCGCGGAAGCCGGTAAGGTGAATGCGTTTTGGAGGAAAAGAGTTGAAAGAAGTGGATGTTAAAGATCGGGCTAACGAACGACTGCAAGGAGAAAGGTTTATGATTTTGGATTACGGACACTGGTTTAGGATACATCGCGGATTGTCTTTATTACGAACTTTTGGAACTCGGAACGAATCAGGACTAAGGGAACGGATTACGGACTGTATTAGGAAGACAGTTGTTGGAAGAAACGCCACGGATCGGAGGACAGTAAAGTGTGGTGTAAGTACGACCTTCGTTCACATAAACTATTCCCCCGGAGACACCACACCTGTTAACATGGATTAATACAAAATAGAGGATTTAAAAAAAAATCTGTATCAGTTCCTAAATCAAGGCAAGACAGTATAATGTTTATTGTTGCCTGAAAACATTTTTTAAAGTCTAGAACTCCAGGATGTTCTGTTCATATAGTAGGTAGCCAATATTCTATTAAGAGGGTGAAGAGCCTACATTCAGACCTGAGATAGCAACAATGTCACAGAGTACTCACCACAATGGCAGAGTTTCTTCGTGAACCAATGGGAGTGGTTGGGAGGGAATTGAGAGAGGAGCTGGCATTGAACTCTTCAGAGCTGAGGTTATCTGATGCATCGCTGAGACCACTGCTTATAGAGCTGCTCTCATCCCAGCTGAAAAAAGGCAGAGACAGAAGAGGTTGTCTTATTTATACAAGCACATGACACCAAGAATAAGTAGGAGAAACCGAAAAACCAGAATAGAAAGAACAGAGAATATTGTAACTCTCCGGGGTTCACATGGGTATGCGCCCTCGCCGCTGCCGCCTCAGGTCAGCCCTCCACCATCAGGGACTCGAACCCGGGCCTCCAGCGTCACTGAACAGGGACCCAGCCACTTGAGCAGAAGGGAAATGTTCCGTCAGCCCGGCAGCTGCGGTCCCTGCTATTCACAGGGAAGGGCGGTAAAGTCACCGCGCAGGCAAGCCAGCTCTCACAACCAATGGTAGCCGTATGCGTTACAATATGAAAAAGCTCAATCTATATGAAACTTTTGAAAGAAAATTATCTCTTGACTTTGAAACAAAAATAGACTATTTTCAGGTAATGTCCTTTAAATCTCATATTACATGCGTAGTTAAGAAAACTGCCAGGTCATTTGTGACACCACAGTTGTGAATAATACATTAACCTCCCAAAATGCTTTTTCACATTTTAATGCTGCATATCTCCTTTTAGAGAGCTATTAAGATGAGATGACAATTTTTTATTGGTGAGATTTATCAAAATTAAAGCCCAAAACTGCAAAAGAAAGAGATGCAACTAACCAACCCTGATTTCCTTGTTTGCTTTTTTATACATTCAGCAATCTACAGATGCAGCCATCTGTTCAAAATGAATGGAGTATGCTGCGGTAAAACATGGTAGGTGTGGCACATCACAACACCCGGGTTTTCTAACCAGAAACAATCATGACGTTCTCATCCAATCAAGGTTTGATTTTTTTTATTTTGAAACCGTGATCTTGACATGCAGGTGTGAAGTAGACTTAATAGCTTGAGATTTAAAAGGTTACAGACGCATATGGTCGACATTACAGATTGCGCGAGCCGTGTTGCATTAACATTGGAATGTTATTTTTTACAAGTGCAAAAAGAGGCGATACACATCGTGTCTCCTCTATAACTCTTCAGTTTACAGAGAAATTCCGCCAGAGCCTCACAACATTGTCCAATAATACTCTTCTTGTGTCTAATTTTTAGTTTATAATAATAATAATTGCTTACACTTATATAGCGCTTTTTCTGGACACTCCACTCAAAGCGCTTTACAGGTAATGGGGACTCCCCTCCACCACCACCAATG
Source organism: Lepisosteus platostomus (assembly GCF_059453375.1). Classification (NCBI taxonomy): domain Eukaryota; kingdom Metazoa; phylum Chordata; class Actinopteri; order Semionotiformes; family Lepisosteidae; genus Lepisosteus; species Lepisosteus platostomus. The sequence continues at coordinate 30,055,857 of NC_142617.1, forward strand.
TGCAGCATCCACCTGGATGATGCGACGGCAGCCATAGTGCGCCAGAACGCTCACCACACATCAGCTATCAGTGGGGAGGAGAGCAGAGTAATGTAGCCAATTCATAGAGGGGGAGTATTAGGAGGCCATGATTGGTAAGGGCCAATTGGAAATTTGGCCAGGACACCGGGGTTACACCCCTACTCTTTTCGAGAAGCGCCCTGGGATTTTTAATGACCACAGAGAGTCAGGACCTCGGTTTTACGTCTCATCCGAAGGACGGCGCCTGTTTACAGTATAGTGTCCCCGTCACTATACTGGGGCATTAGGACCCACATGGACCACAGGGTGAGCACCCCCTGCTGGCCCCACTAACACCTCTTCCAGCAGCAACCTTAGTTTTTCCCAGGAGGTCTCCCATCCAGGTACTGACCAGGCTCACACCTGCTTAGCTTCAGTGGGTTGCCAGTTGTGAGTTGCAGGGTGATATGGCTGCTGATAGTTTAGCAGGATTTGCGCAATAAGCACATTGTTTAATGGGGGTGACATTACCCACGTCTATATCACAGTACAACACTTGTTTGAGTCGGGAATGCCATACCATCTCTATTTGATTTAAATCTGGGGATTCAGCTGGAGTTTTCACAAGCTGTCTCTTGGTGACTTCCTGTTCGTGTACTATACTGACGAGCTAATATCTGAAGAAGGTTTCAAAGCCGAAACGTTGTTTTATCTCTTCTCTTTTCAGCATGGAATAAACCTATTACTGGTTCTCTTACTGTAACTACTGCATGATTTCTTTATCCGTTTCAGCTAAATGAAGGGAATTAAATCAGTCAGAATCTCAGAGTGCCAACTGTAAAAATAACCCTTCTTTGTTCATTTGTTTAACTTAAAGAATTTTGCAAAGAAAGTTTGTAATGTAGGACACGCTGAACGAGTTTGTCAAGATCACGGTTCTAAATAAAAAAAAACATCAAACCTTAGATTAGATGAGAACATCATGATTGTTTCGCAAGGATGTGAACTTTTTGAGATATTTAGAAATTCCAACAAATTCAAATATAGCATCGATAATATTTATCATCAGTAATAACGACAGTAGTGGCAGTGGAAGTTTGAAATTATTAGTTATTAATAAATCGCTTAGCTTCGAACATGCTGTGATAATTAGAAATATAAAAAATGTCAATATAGTGTCCATAATATTTGCTTTTTTAGTTTTTCAAAGAAATTTGTATTTGTTAAAAGAAAACTCATGGCAACAGCTAGGTTTGAAGCCCCGACTTCCAGCATGGAAAGCACATGCCTAACCCATTACGCCACAGACGTAATCGCATGGGAAGGAGTGAAACTGATTAGACATTTCCAAAGAAAGTGTACTACGGTCATAATTTGAGCTACAGTATATTAATATAATTATATCGTTATTAATTTCTTTACATACGCGATTCCATATTATATTCCCTATTAATCAGGTTCTAAAAAGTATGCGTTTTTTTACTGCGATAATGAGTGTAGGTATTCGCAGAAAAGGTTGAAACATTATAACTTTTTACAAAAGTATATAAACTTAATATACTGTAGTCAGAAGGAGCACATTAAAACATTTCCAAAATAACTACAGTATGTAACCAAATGGAAGACTTTGATGCCTAAAATGTTTAGGAAGAAAGTGGAATACTGGTGTGTATTTTTTATTTAAAATTACCAATACCAGCCATATACGGTTTACATAATATGTTTATGTTCCTAAATTAATATCATTTATGACATTCAGACACGTTATGCTCCTCTTCTTTTTTTATGCTCAGCTACCCTTTAGTTATAAAATTCAATATAAATATTCAATACTAAGCTGATTAAACATGCACAGTAAAGAGATTAAATTATTAAATAGTTTCATTAACGACCAATGCACAACGAGTGCCCCCGTCTGTCATTTTGTCCAGCCCATCACATACCACGGTACAACGTAGTGAACTCTGGGTAATGTCACGCGGTACGGGGTTGTACCATGCATTTTGAATGGCTGCATCTGTATAAGAACTTTCAGCAATAGGCTGATCCAACCACGGTGTGACAGGGAGAGCTACAAAGGTAATTCTTGCCTTCTGCCATAAGACTTTATAGCTCATCCACTGTGTGTCTGGGCAGGGGCAACATTGACCTGTTTTAGGACTAAACATGAATTCTCTGTTTACAGGTGGTTTTCCGTTTACAACTGGTGTGCGATATAAGCTTGTGGATAATGTGCAATATATCTTCCTGTGTACTGTACATTCTGGTTTGTTTTTGTATATTCTGTACTGTGATCAAATCTCTATAGTCCGTTTTATCTTTTCCAGTACTGTATAGTATTACTACAGCATATTTACTTAAGTAAAACACAAAGTACATATTTTTTTAGATAACATTTTTAAGAAGTCACAAAATACCATGTGTGATCCGTCATATAAATGCCATCACACGACATACTGGCAGTGCTTTCACAAAAGAGGAAAAGTGGTCTGAAACTCCTCAAAGACTATATGATCTGGCAGCCTTGACATTTTTTAGTCTCGTCTAGCCTTACTTTCATACATTAAAATACTAACATCAAAGATGCTGAGCTATTATATAGTCCCGATATGTACTGTTTGAACACCAAAACAGATTGGAATGTCTGCCAGAAGGAGAAATTGTTGAGTGAAAAGCCCTGTTGGCAAAGAATGCACTCAGGAAAGGCTTTGAGGGTTATTCCTTCATATAATTTGCACACAACATAGCATATTATCATTGCTCAATCACAAATAGTAAAGGCTTTATTTCTGTGGCAATGGTATCATATTTAATATTTGATGTAGCAGACTCCAGATCATAAAAGAACAGACCCTAAATGTTTGCCTAAAAAGAAGTAGTAGATTATAGATGTACATCTCCCTAGAGAAAACATTTGTTGCTGACCCGTCTTAAATTGAGATTAAGTAAAGACCTCAGTTTCAAGCAACAGCTCCGATTCTCATAAAAGCTGGAATTGTCCAGCAACTATAAGTGGATTTTGATCACTGAGACTAAAACCAGAACACACTACACACTACAAAAAAAACATCCTCTCATTTCTTACTTTTCTCATATTCACACGTACCAGAGGGTGTTTGGGAAGCTACATGGTTATAATAGGTCGTTTTCTAAAGCTATACTTAAGAGTGATTTCTGACTTCTGTTCCATAAGGCATTATTGCATTTGAATATTTTTTAAGGAATTAAGGTAATGAGAAAAAAGTAAATACTAATAACAATCAAAAGCTTGACAGACATACATGTCTCAAAATACTTACAGTAATTGTGTTAGATGAGGAGTAGTAGGCTGTCTTTCTACCAACTTCACTATTTCAACTTTGCAAGCACAAACCATCTAACTCTCAGGAGTATGGAAGCCCGTTTCCACCAGGGAGTAAAAAAAAAAATGCGCTATGGTATCTCGCAATTGCGATTTTAGATCTCAGAATTCCGACTTAAAAATTCAGAATTGCGACTTTATATCTCACATTTGCGACTTCGAAATGGTCCACATTTCATTGTCTGTCCTTTTGTTTGTGTAATGGATTCGGGTTCTAGGGCTTGTGCCCTCGCAGCTCCCACCCTAGTTCGTGCCTAAATGCATTGGCTCGAACCCAGGTCTTGCCAGCTGAGCTTAAAACCTTCTTTTTTTAAGTAAAAAAGGAATTGTACTAAAATTGTTTTGGATAGATTTCCAAAATGTTATTGTTAAACATTTAAAGGTAAATGTTAAATTTAAAGATTTTGATATTTTTATATTTAGATCCGATTTGGATAAAGGATATGTTCTTATTATTAATCTGTTCATTATGTTGGCGAAATACTTCATCCACAAAAGTAAATGGTCTAATACTGCTCCCTCTATTAATGCTTTTAAAGTACAATTCCTTTTTTACTTAACTTCTATTAGAAATGTAAAGAATCAAAAGGCAAGACATACAATGGAAATATGTAAAAAGTATAAGTTTCAGCTTTTATAATTGTGAATTCCTCTGGATGTGAAGTGTATATTTCTGTATCTTTTTTCATATTGTGTCTCCTTTTTTGTATTTCTGGTGTTTAAATAAAAAACTTTTTTAAAAAGCCCAATGTCCACTATTCCATCCAGGTACTATGGAAGCCTCCCTGGCGGAAATGGGATTCCATAAAAACTAGTGTCATTGATTTTTATTAGGGCAGTGTACAAGAGAAGTCTTTAGGCCTATAGATCCTATGATCCTGTACGACTTATGAATATAGTGTAACGGAACGGCCGACATACAGGTTGCACGATCTTGTTGCAGTGTAGTGACGGCACCGCCCTCCCCTGCGCATAACAGGGATGCTGGCCGCCGGGGCTAAAGAAAGTCTTCTTTAGCTCAGCTGGCAAGACCTGGGTTCAAGCCAATGCAGTGAGGCACAAACTGGGGTGGGAGTGGCGAGAGCACAAGCCCTAGAACCCAAATCCGTTACAATAACAAAAGGACAAACAATGAAATGTGGGCTATCTCAAAGTCGCAAATGTGAGATAAAAAGTCGGAATTCTGAGTTTTTAAGTCGCAATTGCGAGATTCCATTGTGCGTTTTTTTTACTCCCTGGCGGAAACGGGCTTCCATACAGGAGCCAATGTGAAATCAGTTAAAACATTTCTGTCTTCATTCTTGGTTGCCTTACAGGTCTTTCACCCAGGCTTGTTACAATTTCAAATCAAAAACATAAGTTTACTGTTGGTATTTAAAAGATGGAGAAGCTGAGTGTGGGGTTTAGCAGATTTTTTAAGGGACAGTACAGGGGAAAATAATAATAATACAATTCCTGACATTCAAAGTTAATGTTAAAATACACAGATAAATCAAGGCAAAAAAAGAAAAACTTTTGCTGTGTTTCTGTAACTTTGATATATTGTTTAAGCTACAGGACTTATATTCACTTACACAATTCCCAAGTTCCCAACTTGAAGTTTTTCACCACCTTTGAGAATATCAACGCAAGTTGTTTTTGCTAAAATTGGTGCTTGTCATGCTTGACAAATAGCCAGTTGTATGGGAAAACTGTCTATTCTGGAAGTAGGACTGTGATTTCAGGAAGTATAAGGAAATCACGGCGACAGCACACAACTATACTGAAGGCAGACTGGTCTCAGTTCACCTCTGAGCCAGTCTGTGTTTTCCCAGTACAGAGGCTACTGTACAGCCTCATGACCAAGGACATGAGGAAGGTTTTCAATTAATTGGTTGTATAGGTCAAACCGCTGCCTAAGGAGATTTTAGAGGGATGTGAAAAAGTCCCTGGAGTGTGGAGAATTAGAATTAAAATATAGGGGAAGGGCATTATTAATTGTGACTTGTTTTAAGTCAGTTTTCAGAACACTTTTTCAAATTTAAATTACACACATTTTAACATCTACTTTAAAGCAAAAATAAAACTACATGAGATCAACGTTAAAGGAATTCTTAGAATTCTTAGAATTTTGATTACTAAAATGTAAAAGTGGGGCCTACAGTACATACATTCTTCAGTTTAATAAAAAGCATACCACTGTAAGACAAATATACTGTACAATTGCTATATATTTTCCTTGGATTAAGATCCTGATTCAATATTGTGTTACATTGCAATACATTTTTCTTTTCCACCTGCTGTATTACAGGGCATTGTAATATAAATATGCTAGTTGTGTTAACCTTACACAACCTTCCATTAGCCATCTTTAATGTTCACCTTTCCACTTATAATAGATAAAGTGATGTTTTTTTCATTAGGTACTGTATATCCTCAAGACAACAAGATATTTTTGGCATTGCTCAGACTTCAATGAAAAAGTCTACACACCCTTATTGAAATTGCAGGTTTTTGTGACGAAGCCAGGATTCAAGCTAAATCATGTCAGAAATTTTTCCATCTTTAATGAAACCTTGCAACCAAACAAAATTCAAGAGAAAAACAAATAGATAATTATTAGGAAAAATAATTGAAATTAAAAAACCTACAATACCCTGGTTGCATAAGTGTGCACACATAGACCTTTTATAGCCACTGTATACTTCAATGGTGACAAAATAAGTTAGTTTTATGAATGTAATAAAGATTAAATTATAGCATTAGATGTTCACTTCAGAGAAAATGGCTTTGAAACTGAAACATACAGCCAAGATGTCAAGCTCTCAAAACATGTCGTATAAAGGGAGGGTTAGTAGCTGAAATGGCTAGCCCTCTGTTAGACAAGGGAAGTGTAGCTACTGAAGTTTTTTTTCTTCACTGTAGTCAGGGGTCTCCTTGAGAAAATACACTGAAAGTTCTTGCGTAAATCTACAGAGAATTTATTTTCCCTGAAAGATTCAACAACCCAGTCACATTTCCTTGATGTGCTGCAAGTAGCAGGGCTGTAGGCAACCAGCTTGCCTGTCAGAGCTCATCTCAATCAGGCTGCTCACATAAACTCCTTACAGATTTTAAGGCAGAGAGACCATTTTACCAGGGAAAACAACATTCAGATAGACATAACCTGAAAACTCAAGACCATATGTATGGATCTGAATATATCAATGTTTTTAGAAGCAGGATGAATGAAAATAGACAAAGGTGTTTGTAAAAAAACTTTGGAGGAGGCCTTTTTCCCCCAACATGACACCTGAAGAAGGCTTCACAGCCAAAACATTGTGTTTTCTCTCTTCTCTTTTCAGCATGGAATAAACCTAAATATTACTTGTTCCTTAATATAAAGTATACAGTATATACTCACATATTTGTATGACCCTGCCAAAATATTAGAGGATACACTAATAGTTGGTGAGTTCAACTACAGTGATGATCACGGATGCAACAAATTGTGGCATCAATTCCCTTGATGTTCACAGATGTTTGTGGAGATATGGGATTTTCTCACAAGGCATAAATCTACCATCTGTTCCTCCAATTCACTGGTTTCTTGCAGCCTGATGTGCACTTCATGTCTGTGTTTTTTCATCATCAACCACTCCTGTAAACTCCAGCATACATTTCATATCCATTTGTCTTTGGTACGTCTTGTTGTGGTTGTTAAGAAATAAATAATTCCAAAACTCATCCAAACATATCCTGCGGTTGTTTTTGTATTAGTCCACTTCAGATTTAATTGAATAATTTTTAACTTAATCAGTGATAAATACTCACTTCTCGGTTGACTTGATGTAGGAATTGCATCACATGTAATTACATTTGTTAATAAATGTACATATCTTAAGACTATTTTAGGGGAATGTAACCCTAGCTTTCCAAGTCTTGCAGTGAATCACCTTTGATTAGTGTAAATCTTATTATTTCAATTTGTTTGTTTAATTTAAATATCAGTCTATTGTAATCTTTTAAACATGGTTCAATGAGAAAATGTAGATTTTGGAAAATAAGGTAGATCTAGCAATGTACATATACCAGGTTAACATTGTGACACTCATTCACTCAATAATATGCTTGTTGATGTCCATTTCTATTTTTTTTTTGTTTAACTGCATCATTTTTTTATAAGCGTAAATCATATTAACTTTATAATTATACCCAGTTCCTATGCTGATTAAAAAATGATTCCTGAGTTTAGGGTGCCTACAGGGATGCCTGGAGGATATTGATTGAACTACAGGTTAGGAGTCCCAAGGGTCATGTGCTGGAATGAAAAACTCCAGGCCCTACCCACATTTTTTAACAACATTCTCATCAATTGTTTTAACAGATAATAGCACACCCAAAGCTCGAAACATAAACCTAACTTTACGGCAGGTAATGCTTATCTTAAATCTTAAGGAGTATTTCTAAAATGCTTCATAATACATAAAATGCTTATCTGCAACAATCTCTCAACTACATTCCAAATGCCTGGGGTAATAGATCATTTTCATACCAATTTACTCAATCAAAATCCACCAAAATCCAATACAAAAGGTTGTAGATTTTTTTTAAAGCCATAATTGCAAATTACCATAGAAAAAGTAACATTACAAATAACAGGGTTTTTCAAATTAAGACACTGTTAAAAACTATAATGTATAGACTCAGAGACTGCATCATAGAACTTGTTAGGGCTGTGAAGATTTCTCCAAGCCCATAATTTCACATTTCACTTCTGACAGCCATGATCACACTGATCTCTCCGACTGCATTCTCAAAGCAGAGTTTCTTAACTCCTATAGCAGAAAGACATCATAAATTAAAATTATCCTGAAACCTGGTTCACACCTTCCCCCTTCTCTTAACTACAGACTCGTTTTCTTCCAATTCTCTCTATTCATTTGTAGGTTTCGTTTCACACCTCTCCTCACCTCAAAATACCATTCTATATTATCTTTGCTAACTGCCCTATCTCTCTTACACCCGAAGAAGGCTCCACAGCCGAAACGTTGCATTTCCTTTCTTCTCTTTTCAGCTTGAAGACTATGATTGTTCCTTTGCAGCCTACGCATGCCAACACAGCTACCCACCTGAACTACTTCAGGTTTCTGCTGGTTCACCTCATCATTCATCCTCCTTGCGGTTTTAATGTAATTCCATAACTCAAGCCTCTCCACATGTGACAGTATGGATCCGAAGTGTTACACTTAATTACTGGTTTACCTTAATTACCAGTACTGGCCTGGTACTCAGAACATGTGCCTGGCAGATAGCTGATGTCTTCAACCTGTCCTAGGCCCAGGCTACTGTACCTAGCTGTTTAAAGACAACCACCATCGTGCCAATACCAAAAAAAATCAGTACCCACATGCCTGAATGACTACCGCCCAATTGCATTCACCCCCATCATAATAAAGTGCTTTGAAAAACTACTTAACACCACACATTAAAACCAGCATTCCAAAAGCACTTGATCCTCTCCAGTTTGCCTATTACACAAACCACTCCATGGAGGATGCAATCTCTATAGTTTTACATACCACACTAACCCACCTGGATAAAAAGAACACCTATACAAGAATGCTGACTTCAGTTCAGCATTTAACACCATCATATCCATAAAACATGCTACCAAACTTAGGGCTCTGGGTCTAAATACCACCCTCTGTAGCTGGATCCTAGACTTCCTCACCAGCAGACCCCAGACTGTCAGGATTGGCAACCTCACCTCCAACACGCTCACCCTTTACACCAGTGCCCCTCAAGGCTGTGTGCTCAGCCCACTGGTTTACTCCCCGTTCACCCATGACTGTACTGCCAAGTTCAGCCCAAACACCATCATCAAGTATGCTGACCATACAACAGCTGTGGGTCTTATCACTGACAACGATGAGACTGCCTACAGGGAGGAGATAAAAGAACTTGCACTGGTACCGAACCATCAACCTATGTCTCAACATCAGCAAAACCAAAGAGCTGATCGTTGACTTCAGGTGACAAGGAAAAGTCCACTCCTCCATTTACACTGAAGGTTCTGCGGTGGAGATGGTGAATAACAAATTCCTAGATGTTCACATCTCTAAGGACCTCACATGGGCACTCAACACCTCCAGTCTCATCAAGAAGACACAACACCAGCTGTACTTTCTGAGAAGGCTGAAGAAAATACACCTGCATCCACAGATCCTCACCAACTTCTACAGATATACGGTGGAGAGCATACTGACCAGCTGCATCACAATCTGGTACGGCAACTGCACCGCATCCGACTGTAAGGCACTGCAGCAGGTGGTCAAAACCGCTCAACACATCATCGGCAGTGCCTTACCATCCATCCAGGAAATCTACAACACCAGGAGTCTGAAAAAAGCCACCAAAATTATGTCTGACCCCATTCACCCCAGTCATAACTTGTTTGTTCCCCTACCATCTGGTAGAAGGTTCCGGATGCTCCAGTGGCACACAACAAGACTCCAAAATAGCTTCTTCCCCAGAGCCATCAAGCTGATGAAGCCCCCACTTCCTCCCATTATACTATGATCTCTCCTCACTTCTTCCTGTACCCACAATGACTATACTCCTACACCACAACATACACAACTGTATGTAAGCCGAAAACTGTACTAGTTGTACTATTTATTAATCGTCATATTACCGTTGCACTGTTTTTGTCCTGTTTGTATACTTTTCTCTGTTTGCAGATTTGCACAGTTTTTGACAATTCTGCACTGGCATCATACTGTTTTTTACACTGTTATTGTATTTCTGTCTATTGTCTTGTCTGCTGTTCTATTTATATACCGCACCTGAGAGACTAATGAGAAACACTTTTCACTATATTATGCACCCGTGTAAGTATAATGACAAAGTTCAATTAATTAATTGTGGGTAAGGAATAAATATAGGGGGTTTGTATCACCACACTAACTATATTCTCTTTTAATTCTTACAATGACATTTTAGTTTGCATGACACACGCAGTGTACTCCCAGCTTTTGAAAAGGCCTTATTGTATTTTTATGAAATTATTTTATTGTGCTTGCATGATTGTCTTCTTTGGACTCTCGCACAAACTTTGTTTTTGTCATTGTCAGCAGCCATATCACCCTGCAACTCGCAACTGGCAACCTACTGAAGCTAAGCAGGTGTGAGCCTGGTCAGTACCTGGATGGGAGACCTCCTGGGAAAAACTAAGGTTGCTGCTGGAAGAGGTGTTAGTGGGGCCAGCAGGGGGTGCTCACCCTGTGGTCCATGTGGGTCCTAATGCCCCAGTATAGTGACGGGGACACTATACTGTAAACAGGCGCCGTTCTTCGGATGAGACGGAAAACCGAGGTCCTGACCCTCTGTGGTCATTAAAAATCCCAGGGCGTTTCTCGAAAAGAGTAGGGGTGTAACCCCGGCGTCCTGGCCAAATTTCCCATTGGCCCTTACCAATCATGGCCTCCTTATAATCCCCCTCTATGAATTGACTACATTACTCTGCTCTCCTCCCCACTGATAGCTGATGTGTGGTGAGCGTTCTGGCGCACTATGGCTGCTGTCGCATCATCCAGGTGGATGCTGCACATTGGTGGAGTCCCCATTACCTGTAAAGTGCTTTGAGTGGAGTGTCCAGATTGTAAGCAATTATTATTATTATTGTGTATATGTATCATGATTCTCAAGAGAACAAATAGATAGAAAATGAATGAGTAAATATCTTTCATAACTCAACGTAAAGAACTCTCATTTTAACAGCAAATATGCTTCTTACAAATAACAAATGTGGTAACAAATGTGAGTCAGGAGCTAGATTTTAAAATCAAACTGCAATGGTAAACTGCTTTATAAGTGACCCAATTCATCTTGTAAACTGATGATATCCTGCATCAGAAAAAGAAACATTGTCTATTGGGGAAAAAGATAGAATCCCAGTCCACAATGTGATATTTAACCGTTCTTATCTTTGCGCATTGCTGGCCCATTCCGATAAGAATTGTCATTCATGCTGATTGACAGCTCTCAATTTTGCCAGAATAAGGACTTTTATTCTGGTGGCCTTTAGACATATCCTGGGGGTTAGCCATGATTATTGCCTAGATTAACAGGAAAAACGACTATTTCTCAATGATCAAGAACGGACAAATTAGCCAAGACCATATGAAGGAAAAACAACAACAACAACAACAACAATAATCCTTATATACTTAAGTTATATAGTGCTTCTCGGAAGAATCCACTCAAAGAGATCAACAGGTAATAGGGACAACGCCAACAATGTGTATCAACTACCTGGATGTAAAAGCATCCAAAGTGTGCACAGTATGCTCACCACACATCAGCTATCAGTAGGGACAAGAGGACAAGAACAGAGTAATGAAGCCAATCCATTGGGAGGCCATAAGTGTAAAGGTCAGGACAACAGGGTTAACACCCCTACTCTTTTTGAATGTAATAAACTCAAAAGATAACACAAGACACTTTTTAGTTGTTCTTTAGAAAAAGGAAGAACAAAGCAGTGACTAGACCTGAGTGAAGGAGGTTATTTAGCTAAATTGTCATGAAATTGATTAAATTGCCCATGTAAATCAAGTGGTAGAAATTCAAGCACAAAAAACTGTTGTAACAGGAACTTGAAAACTGAGATACTAAATTACACATAAGTATAACTGCCTGCATATATTTTTAATAATTTGCTTGTGAAACCTTACTTGTTAAAAAAAAAAACATGACATTGACATTTTTAATATACAAAAGAATGACAAGCAGATGTAATTATTTTGCAATAAGACTGCACCATGTTTACCCTTCACAGGCTGCCTGCTCAGTTTATGACAACAGGGAATCCATTTAATGGCTGGGTCACGTATGATACAAGAGACATAAATCATATTGGAAATCTGATCTAAAATCTGAAATGGCTGGTGTTACAGGTATTTGTTTATATAAGGCCCTTATTTCAACTGTGACTAAAAGTAACAAACTCTACAATCATTTTTTTTTACTATTCCAAGCTAATAGAAATGACTAAATTGGGCAGTATAAAATCAAGCATGACCCTTAGGTAACTTGATACTTTGAAGTTGGCCCATTAGTAACTGCAAACAAATGAAAACAAATGAGATCAGACAGCAGTGTGGTTCGAGCTCTGGACATCTTAACTGGAAAAATATGGGGTGATGTTTCAGCCAGGGCACTGCTGTTGTACTCTTCAACAAGGTACCACACTCAAATTGTTCCAGCAAAATAACCAACTGGATAAATGGGGACAAATGTAAAGTGCTTTGGATAAAAATTGCAGGCAAATAAACCAAAATAAAAAGAAAAGTAATTGAGTTCTGGGACAAGTGAGACATTGTAGAACCATGAGTCGTGCAGCTGCTTGAACCAACAATTTGTGTTATTCCCTGCACAATGTTCCAGACAAGGCCGGGATTTAAAAGAAAATTTATCCCACCACCCGATAGTAAGATAGAAATGTCTCACTTGATAGTAGTTCACTTTTTGCCAGAAGGAAAGCTGCCATAATGCATTTATTTTGGAATTCATGACTGAAAGGTTGTTTTAAAGTCTTGATTAAATTTAATACTTGGACACAATATTAACTTAATCAGGCAAGCCCATTGAATTGCTCATGTAATTATGGCTTATGTCAACGAATAGTGCCACAATTAGGTCCATATTAGATTCCTATATATGGACCTCCCCCTTTTCCCTTCACATATTTTCACAGAAAATTAGAAATACTTAAAGATAGTGCATGCCCTGGGCAGATCATTAAATATATAACTAAACTCATTATAAGGAAGTCTCCTAAATGACCACTGCTGTCTAGAATTAACAACTCCTCAAGTCTGATGATGGTATAGACAAAAACAGAAAGGGGATTAACTACAAGAATGGGGATTATCATTAATACTCTCACACAGCATACATTTGATCAATCACTTCATAACTTGTTAAAACACTATTTGACAGAATGCCTAAAACTATGCAATATAAGAATTCTAATGTATCTTATCAGAACGGTATCAAGAATAGGCCAATTCCGAATAAATAGAACTGCTTAATTTGAGACAATACTACTGGAGGATCAACCTGGTTAGTGAAAAACAGAAGGGTGCTCTTTGCTCAAATATTGCATAGACAAGGTATTTAATACAGGATGTTAGAAAATTATGTACTGCTTACTATTTAGTACACTCAGATTTTCAGTTTCCACTGGTCATTCTGACCATAAATGTATTAGTTCTGCATTAAAAAAACAGGTCTGAAAAGGTCACCCTTTAGTGAGGTGTTTTAAATAATTCCACAGGATTACTTTTAAATTCCATTGATTAGCTGTGATCTGTTAACATGTTATATGTAATATACGAGGGTCATCTCCAATATCTACTTCATCGGAGTATATAGAGACAGTCGTTCTTGACACCGCTATATATAGTAGAGGTAGCTTTTAAGCTTTTGCCCAAAACGTTTGAAAATGTGCTCAGTATTTTTATCAAGTTTATCAACACTGTTTTTATTATTTTTGCCACACTAATTGCCCACTGAAATTGATAGTGAAAGTATTCATTGGTTATTATTCTGACACATGACGGGATGTTTTAATGCCTTCTACCTTTGTTTGATAACGATGGTTCAGAAAGCTAATAATATAAAATGTGTAAGGCACGCTTTTAAGTGTTTTACCACATCAATATAATCAGTGTATGCTCCACTATTCTGTCAATAGTGGATAATTGTCCAATTTCTGTAATCATAGTTTGACAGGTAACACATCAATGCAAGGAGGGGCAATCACAATCATGTTTCCAAAAGGAGAATACAGCAGTACATTTAGGCTCAATTCTGAGAACAATCACATTGTTAATGCAAATGTTAATGTAATTGCATTCTTAGCTAGATTTATACTGTAAATACTGTAAAATTACAGAGTAACTACATAATATCCCAGTAACAGTAATATCCCAGAAACATTAATATCCCAGAAATTACTAAACTAATTTGGAGAATATTAAGTAGTAGCACAGTACAGTCTCATATGTGGGATATTTTAAGTGCCACTCAGCAAAATTAGGTGGCTTAGCAAAATAAGGAATTGTCTTTTATAACTAGGAATCACAGGGGGTGACTAATTACAAGATTCCCTCCTGACTTTTCATCATGGTTCCAAATCTCGTATTACAAAGTGATAGTACCATGAGGTCGCCTCATTTTGGCAGCCAATCAATGTGGAGCATAAGAGGAGCACCGTACGAAAGTAAACCAATATGGAGAACAAGCATGTAAACATCTTGGAAAATGTACACAGGTATTCACAGGTTTCCACAAATAAACATCTTAAAATATAATTCTTCTTTATCAATATTGAACAAATGTACAAATATAAAACACCTTTAAAACTAATATTGTAAACAAATTAGTTGTGCACTATAACGTGTAATATAATGGGCACATTATCTCACAAGTACACATCTGGCTCACTGCCCACCCCTACGAGAAAATCAAGAGAAACTTGTGGGGGCAGTTAACAGTGCTATGACTGAGTCACTGGGGGTGTCACACTACACAACTGACGGTAACGGGTGTGCACTTCAACTCTACATCTCGCTGTGATTTTCTTACCATTATGTAAATCAGGACTACTACTGAAAACCCTAGGAAAAGTCATGTAGTGTGACACCGGCATTAAGAGAGTTGGCTTGTGACTGATCGATTTTGTGAATGACTTGGAATGATTTAAACAGCAATAAATTGGATGTCACAAAGTTCACATACAAACTCAGTTGGCATTACATGTGAATTGCATGACAAATTTACCTTTCAGCCACAGGATGTGAAAGTTTTTCAGTTTTATTTTAATAGTACAAATCTTTAGAAAGAGTCCATTTAGGTCATCCATTCTGCCACCAGTGGCAGCTTACTTGAGACTAATAAAGGACAAAGGAGCCAAACCACAGGAACTTGCATTAATTTTGCTTTATACTACAATTAAAATAAAACATGCAGTTCGGCTAATTGCTTTATCCCCTTTACACTGTAAAAAAGAGTGGTGCACCCTGCTAAGCTTGAATTGTTTTACATGTCCACCCATTTCACCATAACAAAGGATCTCCCCACTACCTCCCTAGAACACGTCATACAGTGCCTTTTCAGTACCACTGGTGTTCTGTAATTACAGTAGCTAGTCCCTTCCAACAGTATAGTTGTTGTTAGAAAAGCCTGACAATTCAAGAATCCATTTAAAGATTAAGTGTACTCTGAACACCAAACATTAGCTTTAATTATGTAGATACCAGGCAAGCAAATAATAGAGCTATTATGCTAAGAATCAAACTGGTCAAACCCTTGTGATTTTAGTTTGGGAACTAAAGCCAGAATCTTAATTTTTTCATGGTTTCTCTACCATTATCTATGCACATGTGAAGGGGCATAAAAAGGTGAAGGAGATAAGAAGGGATAATAGAAAAGCCTATTTTATTAAGTCATTAGCCCATTTGAAAATAATACATTTTAAATAGTGTACAACTCTACACAGACACATGAAATAAAATTAAAATTCTAGCTTTGATGAGACAGGGCAGACACTATTTGTTATGTTTTTCTACACACACACATATTACATGTATACAACATTCTGAATTCAACACAATTATCAGCCAAATCCTAAAAAAATATGTTCAACCCAATCACTTATAGTACAAGTGATTACATATTAAAACATTGTCCTTGCAAAGATGTTCATATATGCAACCCACCTGAACTATATATGCAACATTATAAGAATGTTTGAAATGCAGATTTCGTGTAAGAACATATAATCTTATTAAATATAAGGCATTTAATAGGGAAATGGGGAAGAGTGTTGGAGCCCTGGGTTCAATTCCTGGGGTACCATCTGTGTGGAGCTTGTATAGTCTCCCCATGTTTGTATGGGGTTCTTCGGTTTCCTCCCATAATCTAAAGACAAGCTGGTAGGTTAATTGGCTTCTGTAAAACTGGCCCTGGTCTGAGTGTGTGCATGCTTATGTGTTTGCAATGCAATGGACTGACATCCTGTCCACAGTGTTTCCTGCCTTGTGCCTGTTGCTTGCTGGATTAGGCTCTTCCCACAACCAAATACTGGATAAGTGGATTAGAAAATGGACAAATGGATGTTTTGGCAAAAAGGGTCCTAAAATGCTCCTTTTGTCTATGCTTGTGATGCTTGTCTAGGATGTGAATTTTTGAGAAAAAAATAAAATCACTGCAATTAGACAATTAAAAAAAATATAGGGTCATTTGTACTATAAAACTACAAAATGAGTAGAGAACAGATGGTGTTGCCATGCAGCAGAATACTGTAGTTGTAAAAATTTTGGATGTAGAGCTTTGTGAAAGACAAGGATTAAAATGGCAACATAAGGAAGTACCTCATAATGCTAAAGAGGAAACTGATTTTTTGCATAATTTTCTTTTTTTTTTTGCATTGCGTTATGCTACATTACACATCCTCATAACCCAAACCTCAGTTTGAAGGAGAGAAGCCAACATTACAGGCACTTAGTAATGTTCCTTCAGAAAGCCTACCAGACAGTCAGGTCGTGAAAGAAGAACACAGGACAGGTTAAGAGAGATATAATCTATTTCAAAGTATAGTGGGGAAAGCTGACAGTGAAGGAGAAAAGAAAAGATAACCTTAAAGAGAAATCAGAAACATCTAATGCTTTAATCTCAGCACACATGGGATTAATGTGTCTTTTAGGACACAGAATAAACAGACTCCCTGTTGCGTTACCTAATAAGAGTTCACTATAGACGCCAGAGGTATAGCAACTCTGGTGGTCTATAACATACCACAGACCTTAGAGCAAACCATTCATGAGAAGCTGTTAATTTAGCTCATGTTAAACACCACCCTCTTCTGTTTTTGGATCAGGGAAATTTAACTCTTTTAAAGGAGGTTTGTCTGCATAATAACATAGTAATACTACCCTACTTTTATATCAGTCAATGTCAGTGTGTACATTAATTTCCTCTTGTTGTGGGAGTATGGAACAAGCTACCCTGAAACCCTATCTTCCTTCAAGAAGCAGCTGAATCCTTGGATCAATTAACTGCTAACTACTAAATGGGCTAGATGTGCTGAACAGCCTCCAATTGTTTGTAAAGTTCTTATGTTTTATTTTACGAGAGAGTTTACCCATTTGAGAACACGTGTCCCAGCACATATACACCAACAAGCCAATTTGTAACTAGTTGAGACATTTCAGGATTAAACCTTGAATTGCCTTGAAAGCTAAGACCTTTTCTGAAAGTAGAACCCAGTATTGTATTGGATGTAAAGCAGCATACTCTGCCGTCACTCTAAGTGTGCTGATTTCTAATTAGTACCTTTTGTTTCACTTTTTCTCTCTTATCTTTAGGGAAATGTTTGTCTACAGATATTTTCTTGGAGTATACTGTATGCTGGATATTAAGTCTTGCAAGTGTCAGAAAAATTCTGTTAAGGCAAAGGAGTACATTTTACTGTGAAGGGCCTCTTAAAAAGAATGATTTCATCTGGAAGGACTCTATATTTTACCAATATAAATGTGCCATGCAGAGCCAGTTTTATTTTACACATTGTTACCACCAAGAAGCTCTTCTAATTAATTTGTTTTTACAAGCTGTAATACTCTCTATATTTTAATTCAGTGGGGAGATCTTTTGTGGACTACAAAGTAATAGACATCAGTTATGCAGCAAGGTGGTACAACATTCGTAAATTTGTAATGAAAGAATAAGCATGCTGACCTCAGGAAGCCCTCTCAAGTGTGGAAAAAGCAAAAAGGAAGTTCAGAATGAGAAAAAGATAGATGTGGTCTTCTGTGATGTCGGGTGTGTAATCCCAGACCTTTGGGGAGACATATGGAACAGACTCTCTCCCAGAAGGCTCTCCAACTGGGACTGCAACCACGGGACATGGCAGGCAGGCCTCTGGGTATTTTACAGCCACACGCTTGTTACAGAGCCCAGTGCTTCCGCTCATTGCTCAGCAGAGAACCACCTAAAACAGGTTAAAAGGCTAAGTGTGGCACTGAGCATTGAATAAGTCTCCTCTTGCTTTGGAACCTAGTCTTTGCTTTGCCTGGCACAGACAAGCAATAACCAAATCTGCCCAAGAACAACAGCTGGTAAGACTAATTTAAATACAAACCAAGAAGTCGTGAATCCGATAACAGAATAAACATTTTAGGAGATTTTGAATCCAAATGGCCCTCAGATACTAATAGAGTTTATAATATGGGATGAGGGGTAGAAAAGGTGCAGAGTTTAGCTTTTCGAAAAAAGGAGCATTAGCTACTTAAGAGGAACAATGCATTAATGGGAGAAAAAAAAATCAAAGAAGACTAGTCATTTATTCACGGCATGAACTGCATTCATGATTATACCATAGCCCATGGCATAACAGTCTCAAACAAGCTGTTTAATAAAAATTCTTATGATGATAATTGACACTGAATAAATAATCTATTAAATGACAAAGATTAATCAAAACAGAAAAACACATTTAGTACAATTCTCAATAACCTGTATTGGAGAAGAATGTTTTCTTGCATAACAAAGCACGAGCTTTTTATACAGGTAATGCAGACTGCAACACACACACAAAATAGTACACTCATAATACTCTTCTGAATAGCTGCAATGGCTACAGAGTATAAACTTCTGGAGGTGACTGAAGCAGATACAGGTCCAGAAGAAGTCTTACAGTAAAGGATTCAGAAAGCTGGACAAATGTTTTAGTCACAATAATTCCAATATCTTAAGGATTCTGGGTCTACTAAAATGACAGCTCTAGAAGACGTGTATATTGTTTTCCTAAAAAAGCCTCCAAATGCTTTCTTTTACTACAGATGGTTAGGAAAAGACAGC
Source organism: Lepisosteus platostomus (assembly GCF_059453375.1). NCBI lineage: Eukaryota > Metazoa > Chordata > Actinopteri > Semionotiformes > Lepisosteidae > Lepisosteus > Lepisosteus platostomus. The sequence goes on from NC_142617.1 coordinate 30,075,100, forward strand.
AACATGGTCTCTGTGTTTTCATGCAGTTCTATATCTTTTCTAACAGTTTACAGAAATTGTTTAATTTTATGAACTGATCATATGTCAACAGGGAAATTGCATTAGTGACAAACTTGCATAAAACACAAACAAGAGGTGCAAAGTCATGTTAAAAGCAGGTGGCTGACTAAAATCCTTTTAATCCCCATCTCAAGTACAGTTTAGGAAAAACCTACTGTTCAGCAGGTTCTATAGGGCACCCTCACACAAATGCTCAGTTTTTTAAATTTTGGAATTTAGTGATTTAGAAATCAAGAAGGTAATTTTGTTAGGAATCAATTATAGTATAAATACCATGAAGCTTTACAGGATCAGTAAAAGGTCTCCACTAGTAATGTACCTCAACACTTAACTGGGTAAATTAGTCACTGTGCTATTATAAGACCTATAAAATGAGCATCATATGAAACCAGCTATTGTGGCTCTGCAGGACTGGAAGCCCCTATGTCAAGCCTGTATCACTATATCACGAGCTGATTTCATGCATACCTTTGAAGTGGCTATAAAAACCCATAATGAATTATGTTATGTTTATAATGAATTATGGAGTAAATACAACTGGAAAATCTGTAGTGTCGAGCAAGATCTGTATATAGCATTTGATGTTGTATATTTTTCATATGGATAATCCCTCATTCCATTTTTTATTTGTATTTCAAAACATGTTAGTTCTGCATTCCATTCATATCAGTAGAACACTATGAACTAGAACCATTTTATGTTTTGTTTGTAATGTAAAAAGCAGCACTGAATTTCAGAAACCTATATATGTTAATATTGCTCAAAATACCAATGATGAATTGTAGAATTATGCCCTTTTTATTACAATTCAAACAAAACAGATACTTAATTTTGTATTTCAACAGTCTCATGAATAAAAAAAAAGTCTTCAAAGATTAGACAATTTAAGAGTTAAATCTATCCATCATACACACAATTCACTATAGTGCAAATCTGCTTTTGGGCTCAGAAAGCTCAGATTATCACAAAACCTCAACTGATTCAGATCTGGCCCTCATTTCATTTAAGTTAATTAACTGGTCTGATTACTTACTGATGGCTCAACGAACATATTCCAGGTGCCTCATCTAAAAACAGTAAAGAAGCCGAGATCTATTTACAGTATGGAAAACAGTTTCCAAATGTGAAACAGCTGCCATGTGATTTTTTTTATTTTCTTCCTAATACACACCAATTTAAACACAGGATTAGTTACTTTTTTAAATGACTTTGAGCGTACTTTGTTTTTAGTTCTGCAGAGAGCAGGCTGTATGTTTTTATTATATGGTGTGTATAGTAATCCTAGAGAAACCACTTAATTCCAAAATACAAAATGTAGGCTCTTAAGAAATTCTTCTTCAAAGATGGAACCTGCATATCAAGAATGGATTTGATGTACAGTGTCCTGCAATAGTCTTAAAAGCACGAACAATCTGACTATCATTGTGAAGCTTCTGTGAAAACAAAGAACATGCAAAATCTTTGTGTAAAGATAACTTATTCCAAGATAAACTAAATCCAGCATGCAAAAACACAAATAATTTCAAACTAACCTCAATTTCAGACATCCAAGTCTAAATGATTTTGAAATATGCATTTCAGCAAAAACGATTAATTTAAAAAGTTTTTGCTCCCTGTTTAATTGTAAACCTAATTACTCAGAATATAAACAACACAAAAAAGCAACATGTGCCTGAATGAGCTGGATACCTCCACCCTTCATTCCTTGCCAAGCCAAACTCTTTCTTTCTTTTCCACAGTACAGCATAGTCCTTTTATTTGTGAACCATGAAAATCACCAAAACATTTTTTATTGCCCAATGGAGATGTAGAGGGCTTAGACGCTAGAGCCTTCTAAAGGCTTTGAGGTTAGTTTTCACATTTATTTAGGCAGTTCATAACACTTATATAACTATAAATTAAATATAAAAAAACAAATATAATAACGCTAATATAAAATTGCATTATTATTAACAACAACAATAATAATAATATATTAGCACTTTTCAACAAACTCAAAGCACTTATTTTTTTGTGATCACAGTCCTACAAATCCACCAGTTCAATACAAAAGACAAGCAAAAACAATGGTTGAAAGCACAGATGGGAAGCAATATGTGGTGCTAGACAGCTTCACAAGCTAATCTTTGGTGAACAGCTTGTCCATACATCTGAGATTTTAGAAATCTAGGAACTTTAGAACACACATGGGATTCTAGGATATGTAAAAGGTGTGGTTCTAAAATGGTACTTATATTGTAATAAAAAGGCAAAATCTGCTTAAAACACAATTATTATAAAGAGACAAATAGAAGAATCTACAGTAGTTTTTTTCTGATGGTAAGGGAACCACTTTTTCATTAAGGATGAACATTCCCTAAAATAATTTTCTAGTTAACCCAGACTTTAATATTTATACCACTCTAAATTTGGAGGTTGGAAGCAGTTTGTCATTGAAATCCTTGTTTCATTTTTTGTTTTGTTTTTTTTCAAATTCTTGAAAACAAAAAGTTGATTGAATAAGAACAGTTGTAGCATTGTATTTACAATGACACTTGAGCTGACCCATGGTAGACTTATTTTGATGTTCTTATATAAATTTCAGCTTTATATTGTTTTATCTTTTCATCATTAATTGGCTCTGTAGATAAGTGATGGTGTTTCAAAAAAATCCCTGTCCTCCAAGCCTGTTGCAGTGCAACGTAATCCTGAACAATGGGAATTATGAAGGATTATAGACCAATTTGGAGTAATGGCTCTGTAATTGCTAGTAATTCCATCTGTTTGAAGGATTATAGCTGGCAAAGGAAAGAATGAAAAATACAACTTGATAAAACATTTCTTATAAAGCACGAGCAACCTGATGGCAAGCACTACTCTCATGGCATTTGTCACCACAGGAACTATACCCTTACCAGGAATTTCAGCATGGTCTTCCTCAGAATTAAGATCAGATGAATTATTTTTGCATAGCAGGTGTATTTAGTTTGATGTGCCCTAAGAATCTTAGTGGAGTTTGAGATTAAAACACTCTTACATTCCTATACATTAAGCACCTGTTTTAACATTATGTTGTTACAAAGCTATCTTGTGTACTTCCTTTTAAAAATTAGCACAGCCACAAATGAAAACTAAGTGATGAAAGAAAACCAAACAAAAAACCCACTGAATATTTACAAAAAAGTACAATCGTGGTTAATGGTCCTTACAATGAATTTTAAGTAATAATAGTTAATGAAAATGTTTATTTTTCACATAAAACACAAAGGGATGACTGTCTACAAGAATGTATTTGTGACAACCAATCTCTGCCAATTACCATAAACAGTAAACAAGGGAGAACAATAGCTATGTAACAGAAAAGGGCAATAGGTATTTTTTTTATAAATTAAGAAATGGAAAGTTAGATCAGAACGCACAGACTCAACTCCATTATTTCATTAATGACTGCCAATGTTTCAATCATTCCTATAAAAGCTTTTTGTTTGCTTTCAGAATTTAGAGTAAGTGTTCTGCATTTTCAACTTTCTGAGTGATTTTCATTGGACAGGACCTCATTAACTTTAGGTGTTTTTTTGTATTTAAAAATTTTTAGTCACACCCATCAGATTCACACGAAGTGTAGGCAGACTCCTCTGACCATCTTTTAAAACACAAGTGGTTCAAATGTCACAGGCAATATCATAAAACGTCAATGTTGACTGAAGGAAAGGCACAGTCCTCACCTGAAGCCCAGCACACCTGCAAGCACCTGGGAGACAGGAGCTACCATGTTGATGATAGCCTAGACAGCTCTGCCAAGTTAAATCACCACTCTACCCTCAACGGTGGTCAGTGTACCACTGCTTAGCAAATCCCACTCACAGTCAGCTAATGAGAAGATAACGCAAACACGAACCTGTGATGTCTGAATCATAGGTCTCCACCCTGCTTGGGAGAGTGCATTTGGTTGAGCCACCTGGGACACACCCAAGTTATTACAGTATATAGCAATGATCTCATTCCAGCCAGCTGCTGTCACTCAGCCACAAGCCACAGGTAAATGTCTTTCCTTTTATCTACAATGTGTTCCACTAAGGGTCCTTTTCTTGGTGTTCATCTTTTCAAGCATTCAGTCTTTTGTGGCCTTTGATAGGTACCATCTGCCAAGACAGTTTTGAATTCCTCTTTGTGCAGTTAATGGTTTTCCTAACTTTCTATAGTTAGAAAGTTAATATTCTTTCTCTACGGACCAGACTATGGTGTTATTAACAAGATGACATGGATATTGTATTAAGAAAACCACACGCAGAGACATGCATATCAATACAAACATTGGATTGGTGTGGGAATAACAGCAATATTATCTACAATTAGATTTTTTTAATAAATCATCTTTGTAAATTTAAGTTGTATGGTATTTCCATTAGTCTCTTTACAGTTACATGTAACATGATGCATAATAAATTAGTCAAATTTGGGATAATAACAGACCCTTACATTCACAAATGCAAGGAGCTCAATGCAAGGATTTTTCAAAGGATAATTCTTCATCCTTTAAGAGGGACAAAGTATTATTCTTTATGGATCTCATTTTATTTTTGTAGATGACTTAAGCCCACTAAAGTGAGATTTTTTTTTCCAGTCAAAATTATTTCCTTTCCCCCAAAATACCAGCATATGGCATATGATAGCCTGGCCTTAGAGTAGAGTGAAGCAGTTATTTCCATAAGCTTTCTGTCCTAAGCACTGAGGTACATTCTTGAGATGTTTTTCTTATGGAAAGTCTTACAAAAAAGGCAATGAAATGTGACCAGGTTCTTGCTCAGCAGTAACCAAGTGTCTACTATTTTTTTTCTTTAACTTCAGAGTATCATAAAAGTGATACAGTGAATACAGCAAAAAAAAGTAATGTACACAGAAGTAAAAGCAATATCTATCCAAAGGTCAGTTTTCTTCATTAAACATCCATTACTGAATAATTACAATTGTCCTTAGCAACCACTTGAACAGATAAAAGACAACTGTTTTTATAATTAGAGTATCACCATTACTGAATTGTCTATACAAAATGGGGAACATTTTTACTTTTCATGCACGGTTTAACCTTCCTTTAGACTGAAAAAAAGACTGAAATAATGTACCTAGAATGTAAATTGTTGTTTTTTTGGTGGCAAAGCTCATAGGAGTGTTCGGGAGTCTAGGAAAATGGAGTTCTGCATTGTGACTTGGAAAGAGGAAACAGAATATTATGTAGGATGATAATTATTCTTTACACTTACTATATAGTGCTTTTCTGGACACTCCACTCAAAGCGCTTTACAGATAATGGGGACTCCCTTCCACTACCACCAATGTGCAGCATCCACCTGGATGATGCAACGGCAGCTATAGTGCGCCAGAACGCTCACCACACATTCTCGTAATGAATTAGGAATCACAAACTTTACCGTTTACAAACCATGTGCCGCATTGCAAGAAAGAGGACCTATGAACAGGTTACTCCAACATGTCCACCTAACAGATCTTTTTCTTAGGTGGAGAAGGTATACACTATAAGCACTAAAAAAATCACCAATTGGTACATCTCTCATTAACATCATTCTAAGCTTGCACATGGCCAGTAGGTCCCAGGAGTCACTGTTGTACCATATGCAAAGACAAGCTTGGCTCAATAGTACCCTCCCAATTCCAGTGACTCTCCATTAATTGTGCACCAGTCTGAGAGGAAACAGTCAGCTAATGATGTGGTCCAGGCTTGAACTGTTGATTTCTGGACCACTGGCCTCAACCTGAGCTGTAAGCAAGTGTCTTACCTGGTTAGCTCTTTCAGTGTCCCCTGGCTTTGCCTCTCTCCTATGCCTTAAACATGCTTTCATCTTGAGCCAAGGACTCAGTAAAAGAAAACTGTATTCCAAATTGTAAACTAATAGAAAGTTAATATTTAAATACGCTTCTTCGCTTCCTACACTGGCTATGTCCCTGACCTCTACAAACAATATATTGATGACTGCGTCGGTGCCGCCACATGCTCCAACGATCAGCTTGAGTTCTTCCTGCACCATTTCACCAACTTCCACCCGTCCCTAAAATATATGGTTAACATATCTTCCACTACTCTTCCGTTTCTAGATATCAACTTCTCCATCAACTACCCCCGACTGTCCACTTCAGTTTATTACAAACCCACAGATTCACACAGCTACCTACTGTAGAGCTCATTTCACCCCAACCACACTAAAAACTCTCTTCCTTTTTCACAGTTCCTTAGGCTACGACGATTATGCAGCGACGACATCGACTTCGAGAACCAAGCCCTCGAAATGTACTCCTTTTTCTATCAACAGAGGATGCCCCAGCAGTGTGATTGACAGGGCCCTTGCCCAAGCCAAAAAACACCCCCCAGACCATCAATCCGATCAGGAACTCCCGCCGTAACAACCGCATTCCTTTGGTGCTTCCTTACCACCCTAACACACTTCCTATCCCCAGGACCATTAACCACAACTTTTCCATCCTACAGGATGATCCCTCCATTAGGGCCCTCTTTTCTGATCGCCCTATCATCTCATATCACCGACCACTTAATCTGCGTAACCTCCTTGTTCACAGCTCCCTTGACCGCCCTCAACAACCATCCACACCAGGCACTTTCCCTTGCAACAGAGCTCGCTGTATCACCTGCAAGTACACATCCACCACCACACTCATTCAAGGCCCCTCAGGACAGTTCCAGATCACCCAGACAGCATCTTGTACCTCCAGCAACATTATTTACTGTATCTCTTGCAGTAAATGCCCAGCCATCTACATTGGAGAAACAGGAAGGAGACTCGGAGACCGCTTCAGAGAACACATCAGGGCTGTGGAGATTAAAGATCTCTCCAAGCCCATTGTTTCTCATTTCACCTCTGACGACCACGACCACTCTAATCTCTCCGTCTGTGTTCTCAAATACAGTTTTCCGAACTCATACATCAGAAAGACCACCGAAACCAAAATTATTCTGCAGCTAGGATCACACATTCTCCCTTCTCTTAACGTCAGACTACTGTTCTCTTAACTTTTCTCCATTCATTGGAAGTTTCATTTCACACCTCTCTGCACTCATTCTGACTTCACACCTCTTTATTGGCCTCTCTTTCTGTCCCCTGCTCCCACCTCTCACTCCTCCTCCCTCCCAACCTTTGTTCTCCCACTACTTTACCTTTGCCTACTTTCCTGTCTCTCTCACACCTGAAGAAGGCTCTACGGCTGAAACATTGTGTTCTCTTTCTTCTTTTTTTCAGCATGGAATAAACATATTACCTGTTCCTTTGCAGCCTATGCATGCTGACGCAGCTACCCACCATTTAAATACATATGCATGTCAGAACAAAGTTTGTGGGGTAAGCATCAGACATCAGTCTAGCTATGTCTTTAGTCTTAAGACAAGCTCATTTTTCATTAACTATGAACTATGCCATACAATACTGAAAGAAACCCTACCACCAAGTTCAGCTAATGCATAGTTCCTGTTTTTCATGGCTAATAGCCAAGCCTGGCAGTTGATTTATGCGTCAGCATTATTTTGAATTTCTGACATTGAGAGAATATTTTTGTTTGAAAAATATAGAAGGAAATAAATCTTTAAATCTTTAAATACCTCCCCAGTTCACTAAACTGAAAGCAGCTGTGCCGTAAGCCATCTCTGGCCTCTTTTCTACCTCTACCCTGGCCTTTCCCAGCGTCTGCCTCCCATTACAGCTGTTTCAAACAGCTGGGTGCCTCAATCAGCAGCACAGACTAGTCAAGAAGGAATAAAATGCCTAAAAGGACAGGCAGTTTTTTTTCATTTTTCATTCCTGTACTAGTAAATTAGCACTGGGAACAAAGTAAGAATTAGTAGAAATCAATTATGGAAAAATTCTGAAGCAAACAAAAGGGCAAACAGGTAAGAGATTCAGATTGAATCCTAATCTATATTCTTCTAATCACAATTTTTCATTCTTTATTTTTAAATTTTATTAAACCTGAGGATAGTGTACGCAAACACATTCATCCTTCAATTTTCTAATCGCTTCATCAAATTCAGGGTTGCAAGAGAGCCAGAGCTTGATTCTTTTGGTATAAGTGAGCATATTGCATTGCTTACATTGCTTTAAAAGATATAGAAGAACTGTGTTCAATTAAAAAATATAACCTTCAAAGCACACCAATACTACAGATGAAATTTAGAATATGCTTAATTATGTTAATTTATGAAGACAACAGGTTACAATGTTTAAAGTCTAATTGAAAAAATACAATGGAACAAATTCTCCAAAAGCACCTAAGGATGAGAGGATAGTAACTTAGCCTTTCTTTTGTGTGCTAATTGGAAATAATTTAATTATCACTTTCCTATCGTCTTGTACTTTTCCAGTGCTCTTCATACACATTACTGCTCCTACAGTCTGATATTGGCTATGACTGCAACTGGAAAAATATGTTTCTAAAATAATGAATGAGAACAATCTGACAAAGTAAACCACATTTACACCACAATGCTTTATCAGCAGGCAAAAAGGTGTAGTATACACAAATTTACTTCCACAGTGGTTAGCACTGTGGAAGCACTAGGACCCTGAGTTCAATTCTTGGGGTACTATCTGTATGGAGTTCATATGTTCATCCCACGTTCGCATGGGTTTCCTCCCACAGTCCAAATATATACTGCTAGGGTAACTGGCTTCAGGGACAATTAGCCAGGTGTGAGTATGTGCATGTTTGTGCCTTTGGGTGCCCTGCCATGGACTGGCACTCTCAAGAGGTTGTGCCCTGCCGTGTGCCCATTGCATGCTGGAATAGTTTCTGGCTCCCCCACAACCCTGCATTGAATTTAGCGGTTAGAAATTAGATAGAAGTATTACATAACACACAAGATCAGTTAGGCAGAAGTAACACTACAGAAACACACGATACAAGTTTATGTGCAACGAATAAGAAATGAAATGATGTTCCCTTGCACAAATCTAGAAATAAAATCTTGAAAGATTAAACTTTACATATGTGGAAAGAGTGGCTTCAGTTCAAACAAATATATTGCTTAACAGTATAAATGTATTCTCAATTACTCCAGTCAATTAATAGATTTTATTATGTTAAAATATATATATATATTTCTTTTATGTGTAGATAAAAATATTATGCAAGACTATTAACTAGCTCTTGCTAAATTAAAACATTTAGGAAATCATTTTACTCTGTCCATTTACAGTATAAAGTCAGAGCTACTGTAGGTAGGTGTGCATGACTGTTCCTTACTATGTCTCATCAGCATAACAGTTAACTGTGATTATTGAAACACTTGGTTATATATATATAACAAATCTTACAAGGAGCTTTTTCCATGATTATGATGACTTTTTAAGAGGATGTAGTGATTTTGAATTAGTGATATTTGAATATTTATTAATAATAAACAAAAAAGTTTAATTAGGTCTGGATAATAATTAGCGTGTATTGTATGCTACACATTTTAATATACTGAGCATCAAAAGCAACTTATTATTTCTGAATGTAAGTTTTTAAAGAATTTTAAAAAAATGAAATACTGATTAAAAGGTTTTGACATCATTTTAAGCACATTTTAGACAGTCACTCATGACAGACTATGATACATTTAAGTGGTTGTGTTACATCAGTGCTTTTCTCACCTTATTAGTGAGAAAATTGAGCAGAAGTACTAAAGTGAAGTAACCTGATGAAAGTCATGCCTGGTGTAAATCAACCACAGGCTTGACTTTCAACAAACTCAGAAAGCAACCAATATTCTCTCTTATCAAGAGATGAATGCATTCATGCTGTCATCATCATTTTCAGGAGAGGAATCTGTTGTTACTGGGGTATATGTAGTAAATGTACTCAGTGAAATGAAAAAGTAATCTTAGTAAAGTTGCCAAGAGTGGCCATAAACTGAATATTCTTGCATTTCCACTATAAACCTACTGTAGTAATGGTGCATTTGAACCCACATTCAGGTAATACTAATAACAGATAGATAACTATCCATTTTCTTTTGAGAAAAGCAAGATGCACACAATATTAAAAGACTCAATTTTTCCTGCTGGAAGGATGACAGACCTATCAGTAGAAGATGTCAAAATTGTTATAATTAGAGTCACAAAGCAGTTATGACTACTCTATGAAACATGTTATATTCACCCAGAAGCTTTTCACATTGGTCAACTGAAATTGATTTCACTGATCAAGTGGTCAGTACATCATTGTGGATTCCGAATGTAACTTCTTACTTGAAAAATATAGAATATTACTTGAAGGAGGTTGTCCTTGTTTTGAAACTTTGTTTATGCTATAAAATAGTAACATGGAACGTTCTGCTGATTCCAAAGATTATTTTCAAATTGAACTCATTCAGGAGATTCTATCTTTTAGCTCATCACAATACAAGTCACTCAATTCAAGTGTCATTAACTAAATAAGTCTTTCAACATTTAAAGCTCAGAACTGAAGAACATTGAGGGATACGCTTCACAGTGCAATTTACATAAGTAATTGGTTCATTTATTTAAAAAGTAAGAGTAAAAGCAGGATAAAATCCTAGTTATACTTTTAAGAGTAGTACTATTTTGATTATTTATCTAGAGAAATCATTACTTCCTGCAATATCAGATCACCTATGACTTGTTTCTGGTTCATATACCATTTTATTGTTATTAGTCAGGACATTTTAGACCTCTCACACAGATATCTGTAATGGGTTATTTACCATCCTAATTTTAAATTAGGAAATTAGAAATAGCCAGTGACAAGGCGGATCTGATGTTTATATTATTCAAAAAAGGGAAATGTCAAATTAGACATGCCCATATTTCTTTCAACAAACACATATCTCATTACACCATGACTAAACACATTACATTTAACACCTTACTTAATATTCTATTAAAAGCCTCTCATATAAGGTACTGAACAAATACCACCTCTTCCGTTTATAAATTACAAATGTCACAGTCTAGCAGAATTGGAGAAATCAAACCAGTCTAACTTTATCTTTCTTCAGTAGTGAAAAAAAACAGCACCACATTTGTTTCTAAGTTGGAAATAAATTAACACATTAACCTGCTTAACATCACATTTTGTTTATTAATAGTGCATAAAGTGTGAGGTTATAATACACACATGATAAAGCCCATCAACAAATGTTATTTATTGTATATACTAAAGGTGAAAATCCATATTTAATTATTCAACCTCAAATAGTATAATGTTTGCTTCTCTATTTGTGTGTAGAAAAGGGCTTGCTGTATTCAGGCCTTTAATCAAATTCCGGTTATGAAATATTGATTCAAAATATATACACTGAACAGAAAACATTTGACTGGTATTTTTATGATTTTTATGACAAATGAAGGGTCTTATACTTTAGCAAAAAAATCAAATACCCGAGGCTCCCTAATTTATACATGCTAATCACAGGTCAGGATTAAAATGATTTAGGAATAAAAATTGACATTAGTGATACAATGGAGTTTTATTAGGAAACAATATTTGTATTCTGGAGAATCAAAGAAAAAAGTTTAAATTCCCAAGGAACAAAGAATAATATTTTTACATATAACACTTTATGGCTAGAGGAATGTTGTTTCAGTCTTTGAAGTTTTTTGCCTTAACTGGTAGCTGACTTTTGAAGACAAAACAGGGGTTTAATAAACAGCAGGAGATGTCACCTAATAAAAATATAGACTTCCTTAGTTAACAGAAATACTTCTCTGTGGGTAATAAAAAGTATTTAATTAGCAGCTGGGGTTGCACTTAAACTTTCAAATGACCTTGAAGAAGGGACACTTCTATTTAGCCTGGGCAGAATAAAAAACAAAACAATGCACCTTGGACAACCTAGTAATATGCCTCCCTAAATGTATCTTCTACTCTTCATCTGCAGACCTTGACACAAAACTTCATTTCAAATGCTTCACCATCACTCCACCAACAAGATTGAAGTGTTTTAGGATTTCCCCTGACAAATTCTATTTTATCACAGGATTTGCACATCACTCTTAAAACACATTTGTAAAAGGACCTGAAGGCTTTACTGGGGTTACAGTATATATAAAAATACTCTGTATATATAAAATATGTAACATATATAACTTTATCGTCCATCCAAAAGGGTGGAAATGTGTCTTTGGCATCACAATACTAAACTACAAAAAAATCACACTCAACATAAAATAAATACAAGTTAAAAACAAACAGTAGTCCTAACCATTCTACAATACATATAGTGTAATATGGAGATGTGCCTATCATAACACTAATCCTATAGCTTAATTCAGGAAACAGTCAGGTGGCTGTGTTTAATATACCAATCGCGCAGGGAACAAAAGATTTCTTGGTCAAATTAATTCTAAAATGCCTCCCTGAAGGTAGCAATTGAAAATGGCAATGCAGAGTGTGGGAGAGGTTGTCAGTGATAAACTGAGCTGCCCTTTGAACCGAAATATGACAATTCTTTAATCTGTTTCTTTTGTCAATTATTTTACGAGCAATATTAACAGTTCTGTCCATTTCCCTTCACTCTTACTGCTCAGGCTACCATACCACACCATGATACCATTAGTAAGACCAACATTCTATAAAGCCTCTAAAAGATTTTGACTCACTCCAAACACTTTCAACTTCCTGATCAAAAATATACACTAACTAGCCCTCTTGGTTCCTAGGTAATTGAAACACTGAACAACTATTAATGAAGGTCAGAGGTTGAAAATCTAACATTACTGTCACAAGTAGCCAGTTCTTTGGTTTTATCAACATTAATACAAAGCATCTTTTCAAATGAACCTGATAAAACCTTATGAAATGAAGGAATCTCTCACTGCCAATTAAACATAATTACACTTCCATTATTCCACAGCTGCACTTCTAAATTTATTCTCAAGAAAGCCCACTATAAATTCTATGGTTTAAAATGCAACTGTGCTCCCCTACAGTATGTCAATGGTCTCAGAGAGATAAAAACACACAAGACAAAACTGAATAAATTGAACTATCAATGAAAGCTATTCAGACATTAACTACACTAATATACAGTGTATATATATATAAATATTAGAAGTCCCTAGTCAATTCAATCTTGAATTGTTTAGTGACAAGCATGGCTGGCAAGTTTAGAGCAAGCATTCATCATCTTTCTGGCCAAAATAACTACCAGATCTCAATCCTGCTATAAACTGTTTGAGTTAGACAGGTGCATTGTCTAGTTCAGTCTCACACTTTCACAACAACAACTGCAATTCTGCCAAAGGAATGGGTTGAAAGAGAGTTACCAATATATCAGAACCTTGTGGAATACAGTTTATATGACATCCTGTTCAAGCAGTGCTTGCTTCTAGTAGACACACAAAATATTTTTAATTAATGGCCCCAATATTTTGATCGCAGAACTTGTTTTTCCACCTATCCACAATCTAAAATATAATTTGAGTTATTTACTGTTTAAGCTAGGTTCCCAAATAATCAAGAGCAACAGCGCTGGCTTTTAGAGTTTCTTTAAGACCATTTATCTGCTGGCCTATCAACCCTGCCACCTCTAGTATTGCCTTCTACCCTTATTCTTATTCTTTATGTGGCTAATAGCTTGGTTGAGTCTCTCCATGTTAATTTTGTATATAAAGGTCGGTCTCAGGTCAGCCATCCACCGAATAAAAAAAATACACATACTCCAAGGTCAAAATCAAACTTCCTCCAAGTGTGTGGGCTCTGTCTTTCTTTGTGATGACCTTACAAGTCATCCATAAGATATAATTAGATGTAATGGAACATACAAAACTGCAGAAATTGGGTTGAAGTAGACATTTTGGGGTTAGGCACTTTATTCAATCCAGGCTGTACAGCACAGAATTTAGCTACCACAGACTACATGAGTTCATCCTGCTCTGCGCTTTATCGGTTATCAGATGACTTGAGTGTTTGTATACTTACTACTGTATACATAAATTATTTCCAATTACAAAATCCTACTCATTTCAATTATGTAAACTGTGCCCATTGTGGAACTTCATTTAGTCAACTAAATATTTAATATGTCTTCATACTAATATGTATATATATATATTTTTAAAGTTACTTCTTAGCCTTTGCCGATCCAGTCATACATCATTGTTTCTGAACAATCACAAGTACAAGATGCTTATGTGACTAATTATCATATCGCCTAACAATTTATGGCAACATTCTAGTGTATCAGCATGTGAAAGAAAAGAAAAGCTAAATTTATGATGTCCGATCCACATGAGAAGAAACTATCAATTGTTCCTTTCACATTTGGGCAAAGGTGAGCTGGACATTTTATTTCAGGCATGTCCAAAGAAGACAAAAAAAGAAAGTACTTCATGACTGAAAGTTTAAGGCATATCTAATAGATCTACAAATAACTGGATTTGCAGTTTTATGGAGGTGCTTGTAAAAACTGTACACCAGTCAAGCAATCAAATGCCAGCATGGGAGACATCCACTTGGCCCTTCAATGGAAATGATTTCTTCTCAGTGCAAAGTCTTATTTTACCTACAGGTATGCACCGATTTAAGGTCTAGCAAATTATGTAAATATTCGGAAGATTTGACACGTATAAATAATTAAAATACCAGTTAATCTTAAACGTGCTGTAGAATGAACGTTATCCATTCTAAGAACAAGGGAAAATATGCGTTCAAACTAATATACGTAAAAACGAAAGAAAAAATCGCCAGCGCGTATGTTCGATTATACATTCAGAAACAATCAAATTAACAATAAACTGAAATACAATTAAAACGTTATAAAATTAAAATAATCTCACGACAGAAGATAGTACTCCAACTCGCTTACTCCTCAAAATATTACAGAATTAGACAAAAAAAAAATCCTCTCAAATGAAATTTACTTACAATGATTCAAGTGTTGTATAATCCATATGAATGTAACTAATAACACGGGGCCGAAAAATATTTTAATATGCAACACTGTAAATCGATTTCATTTATTTGAATTGTCAGCTTCGAGTTGCGTTTGACAAAATTGACAGACCATTCTTTAGAACACATTCCAAATTGCTGCTTTGCAAGAACGCTCTAACGGTTATAAAGAGTTCACGCTGTACCGAAGCTTTGTTCATTTTAAGCGGTGTCCTTGAATTTGTCTTTGCTCGTTTTTCTCTTTTTGTTTGGGTGGCTCTCAGAAAACATAGGTGCAATGGACAACAATGCCTTGGAACAGAAAATGCTTTCCCAGATGGCAGAAGCGAGCGGGCTAGTGTGGCTGATCATTTCCTCTTACCTTGAATGAAAGTGCATTGTCCTCCCAACTCGCTGCGCCGGCAGCTGCAGCATTTTGCCATTGAGAACACGACCACTCATCCTTTTGCCGCTTTATTACTGAAAATTCATAATAAAAATTGCAATCCCACGTTTCTCGTTTTGTTAGTAAATTATACTACACAGGCGCCGAGGCAACGAGTATCCATTTAAATTCAAAGCTTCTGGCTGAAAAAAGCCGCAGCCCCTTTTCCCACATGGAGAGACAAGGCAGGGTTAGGCAACACCCCCCAAATTCACTCCCCCTTTTTCTTCTTTCTGATCGCAACCAGCTGTGCTTCTCCAACCTCCCTAAGCTGCCGCAACTAACCCGCAAAATACAACCGCGGAGTCATCATATTTTCAACCAGAGTAACAGAAAGAAATCTTCAATTAATAAAAAGAAGACTGTCCCGTATTCATAACTATGTCCGACAGGGGCTTTCAAATGTGTATGTACCGTTTTAAAATATTTTACTTTTAAAAATTAACCATCCAGGTTTATTATCAGTATAAATGGGGGTGTTTATGTTCATTCAATTAATTATTTCACTGTTCAGGAAAAAGAAGAACTCCAGTATTCTTTTTTTTTTACTGTTTTTCTGTCCTGGACAGTAAAAATTAAATCATGCCAAAGTGATTTGTTCTCATACATAACTGTCTATATACAGGCGAAGGTGAAGTGCCAAAACAAAAAGTTTAAAATTGTTAGGTTTCAATTACTCAAAATACAAAAAAATAAACAGGGATCAGGAAAATACAACTAAAGGAATACAAATATTAGTCATATACTGAAAGTGTGATCTTTATCTCAGAGAAAACAGTGATATTTGAACTGTTAATGACTAATAAAGGTTAGAATTGATAGTTGCCAATTGATTCAAAGATCTCATCCAGCTGTTTCATTAAAAGAGCCAGTATATTAGTTCTGATAACATGACAACATGGCTAGGTAAATATGCTTGGATACAACAAACATACTGCAACTGCATGACTAACATTGGGGTTCTGAAATTTAGATTAATGGCTTTTTTCAAATGAAAGGCCTACTAAAACATTTAAACTTTTTAAAATGTGCAGATACAATTAATTTAAACTTGGTACTGTGATCCTGAGACCTGTTGACCAAGAGGTTCTTCTGCAATCTCCTTTTAGAAATGCTTCTGTACACTGCACGTATGCTTCTATTCTGCCTTTGGACAACTGAAGAGGACAGCTCGGATATGAATGCTCACCTCAGTGGCAATTCAATTTGAAGAGGCCCCATCAAGATAAAGGGATGTTGTTCTTTGGATGGCTTATGCACATACAATAACAGTGTTAATGAGCAATTCTCGTTTTAATCACTGACTTTCCATTCTTTCCTCTTTGTGCGTGAAAACGCTTAGCTCCCCTGCTGAAAGCAGTGGAGCTGCAGTAAGTGCAGAATGCCCTCCCCTCTGTCCTCATTTTCCTCCCTTGTTCAGCACAGGAGTGTATGTCTTTGCGATGACCTTAAGAGACCAAAACCCTCAAGGGCAGATCGAGATGTAGGGCTGAGGATGGAGCCTTGAATTCATTAACCTCTTCACAACCACATCAATCAAAACACTTCCACCTCTTCCAGTGCACAGCACCCACACAAACACAACAGCATATTGTACTGGTAACTAAAAGCACAGGACTTCTGTCCTCCACTTTTGTGGGAGGTCTGATACCTACCTACGTTCAAACTAACTTTTCTGGATTGAAGACTATCAGCCTTGACTGTATTTACTTTCCAATTCCTGCTTTTCTTTAGACTAAAAAAAGAAAGTTGTTTTTGCCCTGCCACGCTGGTAAGAATTCAAACCAAAGGAGCTAGATGAGCTGAATCACCTCCTTTCCTTTGTAGGCTTTCTTATATTTTATGACCCAATGTTTGCTAAAGGACCACTATACTCAGACGCTTTCTAAATGCAAAAAGTGCTGTCAATTCCAATTCTCCCTACTTGTGGTTTCATTGCCTCTCAGTATATTTATGAACTTTCATGAACTCGAGTTTTAAAAACAGGGATAATTAAGACTTGACTTATATCTAACCTCTTGAAAAGAACTAATGAGGAAAGGGAAAGGTTTGTCTCTGACAAAAGCTGGGAAATATCTGTCTTATCTGTTGCAATACTCCTTCAACTTTTAAATTAAGCTACTTTGCTCTTCTCAGCTCACATCAAACGAGTTGGTGCCCCTATCCCATGCCGCGACACTCTGGTGCAAGATGGTTCCTGAGCAGACTCAGATTCTGCTGCTTAGTTAATTGATACAATGTGTCCCTGCTACCAGCCACCCCACCCTTAAAATGAGAGAGCTAACCTTTTTCTTACTGGCAAACAGTCTCCAAATGCACACAAAGTATCCCATTGTAGAAAGGACAGAAAAACAGAAATACGTCCATATTCCCATGCATATTTTTACACTGACACACTGAGACACTCCTGCAAAAGTAAAACAGTGCCCAACTTCTATTATTGCAAGAGGAGAATAAAAATATAAAAAGTAAATTTCAGGAAATACAAGGAATACCATGAATCATTCTGATACACAATATTTTATGCCAACCAAAATAACTATTTAGCACACTGTACAAATATTACATTTATAAAGTGACCATGATTTAATTCAGACTGTGAAACCAGAAAGCACTTCAAGACAGTAGACTACTCACACCGCATACTGAAGTAGAGTGTTTCATCAATTTACTGTCCAACACTAGTGATTCCCTGATTCAGATAAACGGTAAAATCAGGAAGCTTCTTCATTTGCTTTAGTTTCTTCTGGTCTATCAGCAGTTACAGTCATTACAGTTTGAGGTTTCATATGTAAAAAATATTGCTCGTTTGAAGCACAGCACATACAAAAGGAACTATATAAAGAATAACATGCACACACATCACTCCAGTAGGGAGAGGCTGTTGGCTTAAAAATCAACAGTTTTTTGGCATTTCAATACTATGTTTAACTCCACCAGCACACTCCACTCCTCATATTAAAAATTATTATTTTTTAAAAACTTTATGAATCCTTTCCATAAAAAATGACTAAAATAGCAAAACATCTCATATAAATAAAGCAAACTATGTAATTCTACTTTTCATTAAAAAAAAAATGTTTGTCTCCCTTTCTGGTAATTATCTCATAATTTAGTCTTGACAACTTGATGGTGCAATTGTGAAAATGTAGACTGTATTGCATTAGAGTCTATTGTATGTTATGTTTAATTGGAATAAAAAAGTGCTGAGCTTAATATCAAATACCACAAATCAAGAGATTTACACATAATTCTTTATTAGCATTATTGTTTTGCTCAACTATAAATGTACAAGAAATGTAAAATGAATAAAGAATGCCCTACTCATAATTAACAACTATAAAACAAACTGCATCTTTTGGATGATTTACTCAGATTGTATTTCATTCTTTTCAGAAAAAATGTGATCCACTCACAATTATACTTGACTCTACCATTTAAAAACATCCATTTAAAGAAAAAGAAAAAAAACATACAAAATACAAATTTATCTTTGTATTTTGGGAAATTTGTGCTTTTACAATGCTCTTATTAGGAACTAGCCCTAATTTTGACTGACATGCGAGCCTCTATGCAAATTCTTTGGGTTCTTTAAATCATCTGGCTACACAAGATCTATAGAGTCATAGTCTTTTTTCGTAAGCTTGGCTCAGCTACACTTCATGTGAAACCCAAGATGATGAATCAAGGTTTTTACTTCTCTGCTGTGTTTTAGCTTTGGTGGCTCATAAACCAAAAAAAACAGGTAAAAATGTGAGGCGTGTCTTGGCATTCAAGGAGAACAGAAGGAAAAAGACATGCGATTCTTAACTGGATTTCTAAAAAGTCCTTTTTAGATGTTATAATGCTTTCATAATTTACCATCATTGTACAGTGTGCTTGTAGAGGCTGGCTATGTACTTTCTTATAATCTTGTATATCTGCCCCAAACCTTAAGAAGACAATTCAAAGTGTACAAAGAATCTGTGAAAGAAGAAAACATACTGAATATTAAAGAGAGCAAGGCTTTTTATGTAAGGTATACTGAAATGCATTGTATGCTAAAAAAAATAAGAAATAATATAATCCTAATAACATAAGCAGAGTTATAAATGAGAACAGGCCCTTGACCCATATGGGCCCTTTGATGAAACATGGGAGGACATATTGAACTACCAGAAAGTCAGCTGCAAGATTCAGACCTATGCCTTTTGAAGCAAAATCTTAAGTGGAACATCATTTTGGTTGTACAGTGCTGGCATGCAATGTTGAAAGCTGGCATGCAATTTTTGGGCCTACTTTCCATAAGTACATTTTATTTACATGGCTTTTGGAAGCCATGGAAGCATTCAAAACAACACCAAAAGTAGTGCTGTGTGCCCCCAATCTGACCTTCAGATTTGAGGAGGGAGTTAAGGAACTCCCTGGAGATTAACTTGGGATACTGGTGTTAATGTGTACTGAAGATAATCACAGGACTCTTTAAAGTATTTTTTCCAAAGAAGTATGTGTCTGTAGTAGAAAAAGGACGAAAATTCAGATTAATATGCAAATTTTAAAAACTCAATGCTTCCATTCAAAGATGGACAATGTTGTAAACATATTTTAAAATATGATAAAAAAAATACTGAAGAAAAAGCCTGTTAAGTCTTGAGAAAAGTAGTAACTTCAATATATGATTCAATATATATAATACATTTATTAATTAATTTATAATCCTTAAACTTTTGAGTACCAACAGCAACAGCATTACTAAACTTTAAGTCTACACGAAGACTCCTTCTTATTTTATCTTCGTCTTATTATTATCTCTGCTAATTTCTCGTATATACAGTACAGTACTTCACCTATGAAACACAACCAAGCCTTAACATAATTTGGGCCCAGAATAAATAGGTTTTACTGTACCCACCAATTACAAAATTCTAAATCCACTACTTAATGGGAGCTTCCTCTCTAGCTGTGCTTTGCAATTTTTGATTGTCAGTAGGGTCAAAGTTTCTAATTTAAGCACTGGTATTTTAAAATAGACATTAAAAAAGCTGTACCATTTATCCAGCTATGGTAAGCTAAGCATGGCAACATTTAATTCTTCTTGAAGATCAACAGCTTTTATAGCAGGATGGCCTGGCCTGGTTTAGTGTGTCTTGTTAAAATGCTATGAATTACATTCCACTACTCTAAGTTTGGATTTCCTTTGGATCTTAACTACTACTCACTGCTATTAGAAAATGAAAATGAAAATGCTACATTTTGGCTTTGTCACAGTAATCACTCAGTGCAGAGACTTTCTTTAAAAGCTGAACCTACAAATTTGATTGCCTGTTCTTACCTAGAAAAAAAACACATTTCTGAAAAAGAATTTGGGGAGTTACTGAAAGTTAAACTCTAAAGAAAGAATTTTCACAACTTTAGGTTTTATTTAATAAAAAGAAGGACACTATCACCAGTCATTGTTTGATTTTCTAATTCCAACCCCTTTCACTTAATTTCCTTGGTACTGTATGACAACTTAGAAGAAAAAAACATACACTCTTTACAGTATGTGGTATATATAGAATGAATAGATCTGCTGAGTGACAGTAAATTATAGTTATAGTATGTCAGAGCCTGAACAATGTTAACAACAGGATAGAATATAAAATGATATTCTAGTTATTACACAGAATTTCCAATGTTCAGAGTTTTAAGTATATACCAGCTGTCATCATGCAGCTAGTAGAGCACAGCTGCGGGAGTAGTGAAAATAATACAAACAAATTCTTGAATGAAGATGAAATGGCTATAAATTTAAAACTTCACACAGTGTAGATTTTTCTTTTACTTTAGGAAATTAATGCAATCTGTTTTGGAAATACTGTACCAAGGCAGGAAGACATCACTTCTCAATCTGCTAAAGCTTTCTACCACAGGTTTTCTTTTGCACAAGTCTTTGTCTAATGATTGCTTGTGGACACAAGTCTTCAAGCTGTGCTACCTAACACAGGTCAGGGCACGACAGAGACAATGTGAGATGACAAGACTGACAAATATACCTCTCCTTTTTAAGAACTGGTTGTTCCTGTTTTATTGTCCTTTAGCATTTTCAAAGTAAACATGCCTGTCTTGTTACAAGAAAGGTGGGTAAATGAGTATAAGAACTTCAGAGTTCTTGTGTCTTACATGCATGATGGGCCTTTAGTCATGTACTGTATTTATTTTAATGTTCCTGAATTCCATACCCGTACAATGTTATAAAAATAGCATTTAATCATGTGCCAGCTTTTTTATATATAACTTCCTAATAATATTAATAATTTTCTATGATCAGAAAATTTATTTATAGTTTCAGGAAAAATACAGACTTTATTTTTCTACATCTATAAAATACAGCACACATTCTGACATTTATCATTTTTGTAGGCTGTTTCCCAAACGCTCTGGTGATGTTTAAAGAATATTCACTTCATAGCAACAATGATGCTATAGATTTGACTTCCATTTTGAAGTCTTTATGCATGCCAGTGGCATGTGAGAAAATGTCAGAGTATCTTGAAATAGAAAAAAGGAGGGAAAAGCTTTTGACAATCTTCCTGACAATGAGATTTAAATATTTAAACCTTCTCTTGCACCTAATTAGAATCAATGAGGCAGTTCAGCAGAAATCAGGACTGAAATATTAATAAGTGCCTGATGTATCCACTGAGCTGAGCTTTAGACAGTCTGGGATGAATGTCTGAAAAATGCCTGTAGTCCATTAAGCCTTCTATTTGATGGGGTGACCTTTGCTTACAAAGGTGAGCAAATACTTCTCTTTAGCCCTGGCCACATCTTTATATAGCTTTAAAGGAAATTATTAACTTTTGAATACACAATTTCCAGGTTTATTGTTATGTACATTTAATAAAAAAATACTTACCTAATGCTGTCTGCAAAATTTGTTTGGCAAGGTTGACTTTTTTTACTATGTTATCATCCATACTAATACTAATATAAATGTTCTCTGACATGCATGTGGTGGAGGAATTATTCAATACTAGGGTGTGTTCTCCTAAGAAAACAAAATGTCAGAGATGGTTTCCTTACCAAGGGTAACTTCTAAATGGAAACAGTGGCAGAATGTTGACTAGGTGAAATGGCATTTCTATTTTGGTGTCATTTCAGAGAGGTTAATGCGTCTGTCACTATGATGATTTTTTTCCTCAGAAGGCGAGTAAATTCCTCAGAATTTATTATATAACTGTATGAAGTTTTTGTATGGTATGAATGAAAATATATAACCATTCTTGTGTATTAAGCGAGACACATTACTTTGTCTCGTCTATTCAAAAATATAGCTGCACAATGGAACAGTGGAAGTAAAAGTAATGAATCACCAGATTATTTTAGAATTGAAGATTAGAATCTTAGGCTTTGACTTAATCAAAACAGACAACTAAAATGACTCAATTTGCCTGCTGGTGTTGAGCTGTTGTGAAAACCGAGAATGTGATTTTATATTTTATGGCTAATTATAACCACCTTTACCTTGGGTGGATGAGCTTCTGGTCTCATATCCTTAGAAGCTTCATTATTTAAATTATTTCACTTTTTGGCAAGTCTTCTCAATCACAGGTTGAAGGGAGAATTAAAAGCAAGCTCTACAGTACGTGACAAGATTAGAAGAAGATATAGCTGTTTGGTTTCATGTTCTCAAGAGATCTTTGTAGATTGAATAAAAAACAGGAAAAAAGTGTCCTCTCTTCCACTTGGTATTTGCATGTCAATAAGGTAAAAGAAAGCAATTGATGCCCTGGTGTTCTTAAGAATTTATGTTGATTCCTTCACAGGACAAAAACAAAGATTGGGCAGTTAACACTGGAGACCCGATTCTTAAGAATCTGAATAAAAAAAGATGAAAAACTAAGTTGGCCTGTATCTTCATAGGAGAAAACATAAGAAAGACTTTACCAAATATACTTCAGATAAAGAACAGGATTATAGTGATACAGGTTATTTAATGGAGACGTTGTATAATGATGGTACTGCAGGTGAAGCCCGTTTGTCTCAAAAGGTAATGCATTTTTTCACGTGTCATTACTTCATGCAAGAGATTGAGAACATATTTGATGAAAGGTTCATAATTTCATTGTGTTTCATTCCTACATTTCATTATTTTGAAATTTATTTTCTACCTCTTGTAAGACATTTTCTGAAAACTTTTTAGCAATTACAGTAGGTTTATTTGATGAAGCATAGTTCAGCAATGAAGATAAAAAGCCCCTTTTCATGATTCATGAAAAATCATAATCTTCAGTGCTAAACCAAACTATTGAGTGCATGGTTGATTTAGTATAATTTAGTTTGACATTTTAATCAAAGACAGGCTCTGAATGGGCCAGAGAAGACATAAAAATCTACTGTAATTCTTTTGCAAATGCTTACTTGATAACCCCACAGATCTCTGGGGCAAGAAATGCCATATGCGCATACATAGCGACTCTTAAAATTTTGATTCTGATGTTTCTATGACCCTATAACAAGTAATAAATACTCATGTGCAAAATATTTTACAGATAAAAAAGAAATTTGCTGTCTCAACTGAAAAACTAAGGTATGAAGAAGAACTTGTTTTCAGTACCATTTTAATGCATTCTAGGAAAGACTGAAAAAATAAACTCAATGATCTATTCCCTTTATTTTTAAATTAGGATTAAAGTAAACTAGTCTACTTAACTAAGATTAAAGTAACCAGTCTTCAAATGTGCTCCAGTTTTCTAAAATAGTTTTAAAATTCTTACTGATGAGTAATTCAATGCTATCTATACTGATATCAGATGAAACATCAGAAACACATATAAGAAAGTCTGCAAAAGAAAGGTGGTCCATACTTCTGCCACTACAAGGTCATGGGAGTAAGGAGGTAATTTGGTTAATCTAACCTATGATTGCAGTACAGTCATTTCTTGAAAGAAGTAATGGCTATCTTCAAGTATCAATAGCTTCAGAACATAGTTGGGTACTTGTTCCAGACACTCACAACACTTTGTATACAAAGTGCCCCCTGTTGACATTTTGAGTTTCCATTTGTACATGTTTGTATATGTTTCATTGAAGTCCAATTGCTGCTCATGTTTTCTAATTTAAAACCTCTTTAGTTTCCATTTGTGTCCTCTGGTTTGTATACTGATGGAAAAAAAAAGCGCAACATTGAGAATACTATAGTTACAATATATGTACTTTCACAAAAAGTTGTCAATTTGTTTAAAGCCCTCTGACCAGCAATACAGCTTGTGCAGTGAGGCATTGCAACTTGCCAATTATACGAAAACTTGTTAGGTGCACTTTTACCCAATGAGGTCCAGGTGGAACAATGCCTGATCAGGTCATCTTTAAAAAGGCCTTAATTCAAAGGTTACATCACTGCAAGAAAAAGGCCACACTTTTCGTCAGTTTTCTGTGCAATCCATAACGCCACGCATGTCACCAGAAGGAGAGGGTCATTGGCATGCTGCAGGCAGGCATGTCATGTGCCAGCGTTGCCAGACACTATGGAGTAAGCTGCTCCACAGTGTCCTGAAGGTTTCGGCAAACCGGCAGGACAGATGACCATCCAAGATCTGGTTGCCCTCGAGTGACCACACCAGAGCAGGACCGATACATCAGACTGGTCCATCTGAAAGATCGTTTCAGATTTGCCACCCATACTGCTGCTGAAACTGCCGGCAGACACAATGCCCACATCAGTGACAGGACATTGAGGCTCCATGCTGCTGGCCTTAGAGCAAGACACCTTTCATAGGTCCTCTTCTCACACCTCCTAGATATTTCTTTTTTCCATCAGAATATTTTACTGTTGATCTTGAAAAAGAACATACACTAAGTTTAACTTTATCAATGCCTTTGAAGATTTTTAATACTTGAGTCAGGTTTCCTTTGAGTCTTCTTTGTTCATATTTCTGCATATTAAATATATTTAGCTTTTAAACATATTAAGGTCTTATATCCTGTCAGACTCGGATACTCATTTGAGTTAAAGAATTACTATTAGCTGCTCTTGTCTTGACTGATTCCAGAGCAACAAAATCATTTTTATATTCTGGTGATCAAAATTGTACACAGTATAACTCGACTAAGGTGTAACTTGTACATTAGACAATTTCAATAAATTATCTGTTCAATTTAATCTTATTGCCTACCCACATGTTCTAAATCTTTTTAAATTTCACTTCTATAGTGTTTGCTGATCCTCCTAATTTTGTATCATCCCCAAACTTGACTAATTTAATCACTATACCAGAATCCAGTTCATCAATGTAAATAAGTGGCCCATCTCCATCATCTCAGATGGGGCTTGAACTCAAAGATGATGTAACATGTGGAGGCCTATATTCACAAAACATTTTCCACTAAATTCATACCAAATAATGTTACATTCATTGTTAGCATTATTTTAAGGGTATATACAGATGTCCACATACAGTATGCTTTAACATTAATGCACAGTTACATATGGTATTAGAAAATGAACTTTATGCACAGTTGCCTTCTTCATTGTAACTCTTATATTCTATTTTATTTAACTTTTGTGTTTTATTCTATTTAGAGAAGACATTGGTAATAGCAAATGTATGTTCAAAGCTCTGTGGACATAGGTTAGTCTATTTCACATTTATCTCTATCTTGTGGGATCCTGTGTACCCTTTGTCGTGAAAGGTTTCTCAATTTAACTCAAATTCATTTTTACTTGAACAACATGCTAACAGCAGATAGCTCCCAAGAAATCCGCAGATATTTGCATTGGACTGCAAAGGCCAAAACCTGGCCTAGTTTTTCATCGTCCTTTTTAGTGAAAAAGGCAAACTTGGAAAAACCATGTTTTTTTTTAACCACTTCAACGACACCACACAAAAACCCACGCATGCAGCTGCCAGGCAAGAGGGGTGCTTGACGAAGCAAAGAGAGGAAGAGCAAAGACCAGGTCAGGCTAGTTTTTTTGCTGGTCCTGGGTCTATATAAGCTTTTGTACAGTACGTATGTGTTAATCATTAAAACATGCTGGAGTATGTTAGTCATGCCTCCCAGTGAGGCTCTCCTCCATAGAGCTCTCCCAGCTTGCAGCTATCAGAGGTGCCTGGCGTATACTGTACACACACTAGTGATGCTTCAATGAGCCAGAAATATAACAAACAACCTTTCACAATTTCAGTCCCAGCCAAAATGCAAGAGCAAAAAAGGGGAGGAATCAGTACAAACAATCTTAGGTCAGGACTGATCACCAACTCTGCAATCATCTTCACAACAGGAGGTGACCACCTTGTGATTTACATAAAAACGGCAGACTGAAAAACACTTGTGGTGGGTTCATTTTAAAATATATGTACAGTTTGATTGTGTTTAGGCTTGGACTGGAGCTGGGATATGTAAATATAGTAAACTGTACATGTACTGTATCTGGGTACATGGTAGTAGTGCTGTCAAGAATCTAAGAGACTTGAAGACAACCTCAGTGCCTGATTTAAAATGTACACAAGCAATTCCCACTGCTTTGTATCTTTTTTAAACTTTTTATTCAGTGCTGTGAGGTTTTCTTGAGATTTCTATTCAGAAATAATTGGTGAACATGTCCTGTTCCCTGAGGGTCTCCTATTTTTTTCCATCAGAACAGTTTGACAAATTCCAAGACCTTAATATTCTCATTATATTATACATATATTATAAATGTGTTGCCTTTGAGGATAAGTGTGAAATATACAGTATGTTGATGCTACAGTATATATGGGAGTGCGTAAAAAGCTACCCAGAAATGTTATAGAAGGTATAAACAGAATTCTTTGAAGAAGAGGCTGGATAAGATCCTTGGATCAGTTAGCCACCAGACATCAATTCTGACAAAAATAACCAGATACACACATACTATAGAGACAGAAGGATGCAAGGTCATTCAGCAATCTACTGAAGACAATAATGTAGTTGCAATATATGTCCAGCAGGTGGTGTGCAGAGCTAAGAACCTTTTGTGATCCTTCATAAAGGTAACCATCACTTACAGCTTAAAGGGACTGATAGAACTGCATTACTAAAAATGGCTGTTAACTATAAAGGGCTTTGCTGCATTAATACAGGGTATTGGAAGTGTGCTTTGAAAACAAGGCTATTATAACATTTTTTAAATTTTCTAGGCATATGTTAATTTTCATACTGAAAATGGATTTGGATAAAATGTTGAAAAAAATAAATAGCAGATTGGACAGAATGTCATTAGTCATTACAACTATCTTTTTTTATCATTTCTCTACTCATGTAATAAATTCATAAAAAGGAATTAGGGTATGGTGTAAAAATATGATCTAGTAAACATCATATTAAAAAAGTAACAAATACTTTGAAATGGTGTCATACAAGATTTGATTTTTTTAGAGAGTTCTTACACTTTTGATTTTCATATTTAAATGTTCAATAGAAATTCAGGTCAATCTAGATCCTACTCTGGCTTCTCTTTAAGTCTAAATTCTTCCCCAAAGTCATCTATTAAACTCAGTCTGACACAGCATTCTCAGGAGTGCAGGGGCTGGAGGGTTGAAGCTTTGTGTGTTTGGGGGTGTCAGTAACACATGGACATGAACTTTGGATGCCTTCCACATGTTCCAAAGTTTACACAAATCGTCTGGAGATTCAGGATATCCAGGCCATAAGAGCTTTCATGAAAGAAAATAGATACCCTTCTCAAATCTAATACGGCACACAAACAAGACTGCCATATGAACTGTGTATTTAAAGTTCAAGGTTCAAGAGTGCACTGGCACTGTTCTGACTGGTGCCGTACCTGTCTTATTAACAGAGTTAAAGTGGGTAGGTGAAGCTTTAGTGGAAAAATAGTCAGAGAAGCACAGCTTCTTAGTTCAAATCAAAAGAAAATATTACATCTGAAATATGCAACCCATGCATATCAGCATATCAGAAAATATGACGTTTTAAGGATCTTCAGTAATTATCAAGAAAAATAAAAGCAAAAATACACAAAACATTACAGTACAGTATAACTAATGCACTCATAACAAATGCCTCAGTCTTTCTGTCTGTCTAGACAAAGTTAAGCACTATTAAAGCCCTATAGATAACAGTGGGCAAATATAAAAGGAAGACTGCATAGAACGACATTATAAATCAAATCATTCAAGTATGATAGCCTTTTAGGACCATTGTCTGAATAGAAAAGAGCACAATTAATGCTTCATACCTTTTCAAAATGCCACATCACCTTAACTCACTGATTCGATAAACAACATCTAAAGGCATTTTTTTATCAATTTCTTTGACCTTGATGATTCTAATACAAATGCAATTGTCCTGGCAACAAGGCCACACTTTAACATTATTAAAAGCCATTGGAGAGTATCTCTCAGGCTGTGGCCTCTCTCTTCCTCAGTAAATAGACCGTCTCTTGCCATTGAGCCGGAAAATGAGTCCATGTAGTCAATCAACCAAAATGTATTTCTCCAGTAAATGTGTTTCAGGCCACTGATTCAGTACATAGGTGTGCTTTAGAGAAGTGAAAAGGCAAGATTCAATGCCAATGAGCTATTCAAACTTAGTAGAATACTTACAGTAAAATGTTCTTTTTTAGAAGACGAGGAGGCTTGGGTCATTTTAGAATCCTTTAATCCTTAAGATCAAGAGTCCTGATTATTGTTCTCATTAAAAAAAGCATTCCACCAATAAAAATCAAATGACATGGATGAATCATGTAAAAAAAAAAAACATTACTTCCAAGAAGATATCTCAAATATTTACACCTTTAATTTGCAATCTACAAATTCTGTTGTGTGATCACATATATTTGTGGGGTTGCAATATCTCTGTCTGTAGTTAATCTATCCATCTATCCATTTTCTAACAGCTTCATTCATTTCTTGTAGTTGTAGTTAATCTCCTTTAGAATATAAATGCATAGTTGAATTAATTTGATGGCATGTTTTGAAAAAAAAGTATTATCATGTAAATAATCTGTAGATTATATATAATTTCCTTTTTCACAGTTTTCACATTATCAATAATTGACAGCAAAACACTGTTTGAAATGAAATTGACATATCTCAGTGAAATACAGCAATCTCACTTTGAATTTATTAATCGGTTAAATTAATGTGTTCCTAGTGTAAAGTAAAATCTAATAATTTAAAGCTTTTTTGAGGTGACAAAGGATTACATAAACCAATTTAGCACCCCTCCAATCACTGCATTTGATTAATACAGACACCTTGGCCTGTTCTCAAAGTCATTATCTTGCACACTAAGATTTTATTCAGCATTAAAGCACTCGTTAACCATGAATCAAACAGCTTCACCAAGTTCAGGAGAACTGGTTTATGAAAGTTATGGATGAGAATGAATTAAACTTTCTTTATGTTTAGTAAAACATTTCTTCAAAATGTTTCATTATTGTCCTTATTCAATTGCTGTACAAATATGGTTCTGTGTGTTTTTGTGAAGTTCCGAATAATTATTATAGCGATGTCAATGTAGAATGGCAGGACATGACAAGGAGGAAGCATGTAAGTGCTAGACTAATTCCCTAACTTGTAAAGCCTGAAGATCTGAGAAACCTTTGCAATATCTAAATACGAAGGAAGAGCTTAATTTCAAGACCACTAAAAAATGACTATGAAAAGCTCCATGGGAAGCAGAACATACAAATTCAGAGGAAATCAAGTAAGAGATGAGCTAAATGAATAAGCCACAAGACATAAAATACCCCCTTGAAGAGACTGACTCATATTTTCAGGTTACAGCAGAAATAGGACATAACTTCCCTCTTACACACACTTTGAGTCTCCTATTCTAAATGTTTATCAGTGTGACTCACTGCTCTCCACATGAGTTCTGTAAGGTATCCCTACGTGATGCTATAGCTGTGTGCAGCTGTCTGATGACCCATAGCTGAAACTCCAATGAACATAACACCCCCCACTCAGACAGAAAATATCATACTCTACAAGAAGTACTGTAACCCCTTCAATTAATAACCCTAAATAAATTATTTTGAATGTATGCATTAAATATATTTCATATCATTCAATATTGAAAAACAGAAGTATAGTAAAGGATTAAAAGTAAAACACTCACAAAATAGGACATGAAATGAACCAATGCATGCAAATTACAGTTAAAGCAAACATAAAAAACTGTGAAGAGGAAAGAATAAATACAATGGGGAGAGTTTTAAAAAGGCAATGTGCTGACAAGAAAAGGTGAGATTTATAGTTCTAGAATTTTAAATATACAGTATACTGTATAAGGCACACAAAGTAATTTAATCTGTACTGTACATTGTACAATCTGTAAAACAAGATAAGTGGTGAGACATTTGTGTTGAGTGCCACACGTCAATTGCTTTGTAGCCTATATAAATATACTGTAGAGTGGTAATAAAAACAAAATGACATCTTCTTAAAGAAAATGACCCAATGAATGATTAGATCTCTTTTCCAGAGAAACTAAAGTCTAATGGGATGTTTTGGCATTGGAAACAAAAAAATGCAACAGAGCCTGAATTTTCTGAAATGCCATTTGTTGTGAGGATGTCATGACAAATGTGCATTGTGCACTGTGAAAACCAGCACTATGCAGACAATGCATTAAGGATATTTCCAAGTCACCTGAAAGATAACATCACTAATGAATGAAGTTAAATGATGGTGGTAAATGCTTAAATGTTGCAGCAGGTGGCTGCAGATCGATTTTATGTCCACTCAGCAGCATTTCTGACCTGTGAGAACAGTGCTTCTTAAGATCTTTGAGCAAGCAGCATATATTTGATGTCCAGATGTTTTCGCAGCACAATAATCTTAAAATAATCTGTAGAAGTTGCAAAGGAAAAGGTAAAGTTTTTTTTTTCCCCATGATGAAAGAAAAAGAAAC
Organism: Lepisosteus platostomus; assembly: GCF_059453375.1. Lineage (NCBI taxonomy): Eukaryota > Metazoa > Chordata > Actinopteri > Semionotiformes > Lepisosteidae > Lepisosteus > Lepisosteus platostomus. The sequence goes on from NC_142617.1 coordinate 30,106,340, forward strand.
ACCTGAAGAAGTCTCTACAGCCAAAACGTTGTGTCTCTTTATTCCATGCTGAAAGGAAAAGAAAACCTTTACCTGTTCCTTTAAAAAGAAAAGGTAAAATAATGTGTACTAATATTGCAATAAAATAACATTTATTTCAAACTGAAATATAGAACAAAATTGTAACAAGAAATATTCAACTTTACTTTTTTACTAGAATTTTGAATGTGAAATGAACTTGTTTCAATGAACAGAACTGTTGAATATTTGCTTAATGTTAGAAAGAGCTACACAAAGCTCCTCACCCAAACTTTTTACATACAAACTTTTTTTATTCACCCGCATCCTTTTACCAACACCAATGTGCTGCATTATTATAGATTTTGAGAAGCACTGTAACACTATTTACTGCACATAGTAGGGTCATCATCTTCATTCCTGTACCTCATGTTATTACAAGATAGGATAAACAGCAATTTCTTCAGCTTCTTTACTACTGGTTTCAAACGGTCAGAGCTAGTACTGTATCTGGAATGTGAAACAGATCAATTATACTCCTTTTCCACATTAAATTAAATGTCTTATGGTGCACCAGACTTATTAGGACTCTCTATGGTATGGTTCTAGTCAACCTTGTGAAAGCCAACCTATGAAGTTTCAACAGATACAGGCTTGGTAGTAAACAGGCTGGAGTGGGGTCCATGAATTCAGTTATCACTTAACGCTTTAGTCAACACATAAAAGAGAAAGAAGCTCGCTTACAGTCCTTGTTACATGAGTCAATTAGCTGGCAATATAAATAATAGAAATCTGTTTCTGTTGAGTTGATGTAATTGTGTGGGTTTTCAGCAGTTACACCATAAACAGATAACTCATATTTGATACAAATTCTTTTTAAACTAAACAATGGACAATCAGATTTTAAGAGCCATAACAATATACTGTATAAGAAAATCTCTGGGGAAACTAGAATTCTCCTGTTCTTGTCAGTTGCTCAGATCTTTATCACAACTAAAATTCATAAGTGTATATCACCTGTTCTAGCTTCCTTAGACAGAATTACATTACCTTCCAAAAGTATTCAGATCCTTGCAGAGTTTTCACATTTTGTTACTTTAAAACTTGCAGTTATGGCAGTTAAGTGGGAATTAATGTTTGTAAAAAAACAACTCTGCCCATTTAAAGCAAAAAAACAAAAAAGACAAAATCAAAAAGGCACGATTGCATAAATTTTCAAACTCATTGCAGTGGCATAACTAAATTAATTTGCTCCACAAAATTACCTTAATGAGCCATACAATTAGCTGAATAGTCTCTGTTTGACTGCAATAATAGTGGCTCACATGATTTTGAAATAAAGACAAGGTCCTTAGTCAGGTAGATTCAAAAATTAATCAAGGATTCAACCATGAAGATCAAAACAAACCTGTAATAAAGGCACAACAGTGTATATAGCATTTCAAAGCCCCTTAATATCTTTTTGACCATAGTGAAGTCAATCATTTTGAAATGGAAGGCACTCAGACTGTGCCTAGAGCAGTCTATCACTCTAAACTGAGTAGCTGAGCAGGGAGGGAACAGCTTAGGAATGCCATTGTGAGGTCAACTTCAACTTTAAAAGGTTTACAGAGTTCAGTGATTGAGTTGGGTCTATGTCCATGTAATTAATTATTTTTAGAAGTCATAATAATTATTGCTTACCAATTTACATATGTACCAAAAATGTATAAGCTAGTTAGACCAGAGATTTATATGTTCAAAAGGAAGTCACAATTTAATAATTGCTACTATAATTCAGTACCAAATCAGAAAACACTTAATTGAGCAGTAACATACATAAACTTCTTCCAGCATTACTTATCTTGGAGTCCAGGCTCCATTTTTAACTCTTTATGTTCAAGAGCTGATAGTCATGTAACATACCATTGCTTTCATTGGACATTTCCTGGAATCTGTTTCATGGAATAGGATTGCTCTGCTAGATTGCTTTGCCAGATAATTGCTAGACAGAATTCCTAACCCTGGTCCTGAGGAAATCTGGTGTCACAGTTTTCATGCTAGTAATTACTGGTACTAATTGATGCCTGATCTACGCAAGAAAAAGTTTGTAAACCCTTTGGAATTACCTGGATTTCTACATTAATTACTCATAGAAATGTAGTCTGATCTTCAACTAAGTCATCATAATAGACAAACACAATCCGCTTAAACTAATAACACAACCACAATTGTACTTCTTGTCAATATTGAACACATCATTTAAACATTCACTATCCAGGCTGGAAAAAGTATGTGAACCCTTGTATCTAGAAACTGGTAGAACCTCCTTTAGCAGCAATAACCTCCACCAAACATTTCCTGTAGCTGCTAATAAGACTTGCACAACAGTTAGGAGGAATTTTATACCATTCCTCCTAACAAAACTGTTTCAGTTAAATGATTTCTGGGATTCCTTGTGTGAACAGCTTTCTTCAGATCATGCCACAGCATCTCAATTGGGGTGAGGTCTGGACTCTGACTTGGCACGAATTTTCTTCCATTTAAGCTATTCTGTTGTTAATTTACTCCTGTGTTTTAGGTCATTGTCTTGTTGCATCACCCAACTTCTATTAAGCTTTAGGTGACAGACTGCTACCCTGACATTCTCCTGTAAAATTTCTTGATACAATATTGAATTCATTGTTTCCTCTATGATAGCAAGTTGTCCAGGCCCTGAGGCAGCAAAGAAGCCCCAAATAGCATTGCGCTTTCTGCCAAAGAGTTCAACTTTTGTCTCATCTGTCCACAAAGCATTGTCCCAGAAGTGTCGTGGAGCATCCAGGTGGTCTTTTGCAAACTTGAGACATGCAGCAATGTTTTTTTTGGAGAGCAGTGGTTTCCTCTGTGGTATCCTTCCATTAACACCATTCTTGTTCAGTGTTTTTTCTTATAGTGGACACATGTTCAAATTCAAGAGATTTCTGCAGGTCCTTTGCTGTTACCCTAGGGTTTTTTTTCACCTCCTTCAGCATTGCATGCTGCGCTCTTGCTGTGATTTTTGCAGGACACCCACTCCTAGGGAGAGTAGCAGCAGTACTGAATTTCTTCCATTTGTAGACAATTTGTCTAACTGTGGATTGATGAACACCCAGGCCTTTAGTAATGTTTTTGTAGCCTTTTCCAGCTTTATGCATCTTTACAATTCTTCTTCTATGGTCCTATGGTGATATTTCTTTTGATCAGGGCATGGTTCACATGAACAGTTCTTTCTAGAACAGACTCTGTCAGTAGTCAACCTTTTTGTGCCTTTTTTATAGGGCAGGGCACCTCCAACCCACACCTCCAATCTCATCTCATCTTATTGATTGGAACACCTGACTCCAATTAGCTTTGGTGGAATTCAATAGCCTAGAGGTTCACATACTTTTTCCAACCTAGACTGTGAATGTTTAAACGATGTGTTCAGTACTGACAAGAAGTACAATTGTCTGTGTTTCTGTGTTATTAGTTTAAGCAGATTGTGTTTGTCTATTATTGTGACTTAGTTGAAGATCAGACCACATTTGTATGAGTAATTAATGCAGAAATCTGGAAAGTTCACAAACTTTTTCTTGCAACTGTATGTGTTAGACTTTAGTTTTCTTTACCTCTTTGTTCTCTCAGTACTTGGTTTCAACAGTTCAATTGAAGTAGTGCAATGTTCCATTAACTTTATAAAGGTTGTTACAGAAGGGGCGATACATGGCTGATACTGTATGACTGTAAGTGATAAATTTGCCAGCAGGTTGCATTGTGTAAGGATCACATTTTCATTGAAGAAGAATGAGCACTGCTTTCTTCTTTTTGGTTTGTTGAAGAAGTTCAGAAGTTAATAAAATATAGATGGCCTGAAGATTTCCACATTTCTTTTCAATTAACATGGAACTAACAGAAATATCCATAAGCCAAAATCCGAAGTAGTGCTATGAAAAAAGTAAAGCAAGATTAAAAGAACTATGACTAAGTATATTTATATTTAGGACTAAATATATTTCTCATAAGATTCAAATTGTCTTTCTCTGAGAAGCTAGTACAGGACTCATGCTGGTCAACCATGATCACATACAGCTTAAGCACTAGCTTAGCTCAGGTGTGCCATTGAAACAGGTACTGTATGTGCTGCTGTAAACCTTATCATGGCCAAATCCTTACCCATCAACAACCACAGCAACAGTAACTTTTAGCAGAAAATTGAATTTTGTCATGTTCTGTGATGAATCAAGGTTCTATCAGATTTTTGCTGATAGTCAGCTGCAGAAGCCGACTATTAATGCTAGGTAGAATTGTTTGTTCAGAACTGAATTGTTGAACAAGATTTAGTTGCTAGCGGAGTGAAAGTGTAGAACACACTATTTACATCCAACTAGAACCTATTGTTATTAGGGTAATCCCTCTGTCATATGCTACGTGAACAAAATTTTTGAGAACAATCTTCCTTCCGTTTTAGTGGAGCCTGGCAGACACAGACAGCTTATGTTGCAACATGACAATGTTTGCCCCAGCGGTGTCACACTAGTAGTCCTTTTTGCATGTAATGTTTAAATGGCTTCACTGGGCTAAAGGCACTATCCTGCATTGACAGATCTAAAAAACTTTTAACCTTTTTAGTCCTGAACAGACAAGACTACAAAGGGACCTAATACAAGTAATCGAAATCCTCAAAGTGTTAATAAAGTCAGTGCTGATTCTTCACAATCAACAGTGAAACATGAAGCAGGGAACATAAGTAGATACTTCATAATAGGCCATTTGAACCAAGAACAGGAGGCACCTTTTAACTCAGAGGGTTGTGGAAGCATGAAAGAAGTTATCCAGCAATGTTTTTGAAGCTGATACACTAATGTATTTCAAGAAAGAGCTGGATTAAATCCTTGGATCAAAGAGCTAATAACTACTGTACCAAATTGGCTAGTTGGTCCAAAAAACATCCTCTTTCTTTGTAACATTTCTTATGTTCTTATGATCACATGATATGAAACTAAATGAACACTTGTGGAATGAGATTGTTTAGCACATTTGACAGCAAGATCCTTAACCACAGACCCTTGCAGGATTGTTGCTTGCCTTGTAACATCATTGCACTAACACATAAGAGACATCTGTGTCAGTCAATGGGCACAAGGTGTTTTCAGTTGTTGTTAAGTGACCCCAGCATATTAGTTACATCGCAGCAAATCCACACCTGTAAGAACTCAGTTTAGAGCACTGATACACTCTCTTTCTCTTTCCTAGCGGTAATCCCGCATCAGCAGGGTCTGCTCGTCAGCACTCCCGTCTCTATTTGGTGGTTTGAACCAAATCTTTGAGCTGACGTTGCCATTAAATGTGACCGAGAATTCTTCCAACCGGCGTGTCTCTCAACCTGCCGTCGGGGTGGGGGGGGGGGAGGAGAACAAAGTAATGTAGCCAATTCATAGAGGGGGATTATTAGGAGGCATGGAAAATTTGGCCAGGACGCCAGGGTTACACCCCTACTCTTTTCGAGAATACCCTGGGATTTTTAATGACCACAGAGAGTCAGGTCCTCGGTTTTACGTCTCATCCGAAAGACGGCAGAGCACTGATACACTGAAACAAGCAATACATTTGCTATATGAACCTTCACTGAATTAAAAAAAAAACGAGTTTGTGCACAGAATTGCTTCTCATTGCCATTCAGTATACTGTACTTCGAACAAAATTTTAAAAGGAATCCTTTCCTGTTTCTTGGCTTGTTTCCAAAGAAAAACACCAGGAATATATAATAAATGAACAAAATCAGCATGCTACAGTGCAATCTGAAAATTAATTCTGATTGATACATGAAACAAAGGTCCCTACTGCACTCATTAAATTGTCTCTTATATAAACGTCAGTGTTTGTTTCTTGATAAATTTCTCATTAGTGGCTTGAATGATCTGTTATTACTATGTTAAAAAAAGCAAAATAAAATGAAAACAAAAAAATGCAACATTATGTACCTAAATAATAAATCTTTCTAACTCTTCAGAAGTTTTAAAAAAAGTGAATAAAAATCTGTCACAAAAACATTTTTAATGGTTAAACTTTTAATTTAAAATAGAAAAGAAAGGCCAGATGTATTTATTTGTTAAATGTAGACAAAACGTCATGTAAATTATGCTGAATCGTATTAGTCAATTAGCTTCTACATACTCCTCAAGGTTAATGTCATTCTATGCAGTAACATACCACAAAGGCCCTACACCAACTTTAACACACATGGTTTTTATTAAGAAGGAAAAATCACTGAACTCTCACATGTTGACTTCCTTGCCTCAGGGCACTAGAGCCTTTTGCTAATAGGGATTTTAATACAGTAGGTTGTTCCCAAAAGAGAGTTTCCTAATTAATATGTAGGCCGCTAGTTATGCAATACCCTTTATTGGAGACCCTCAAGCTCAAAGATGGTTGAACACATTGAGGGTGTTTAACACACACCAAGTAAACCCAAGGATACTTCCTTCTAGTTATTTGTATAACAGTCAGTTTGGAGTTAAGGTTATATAGCTTGACTCAAGTATTGATGAAAGCCCTTCTGTGCCAAAATATTAACAATAGTCAAATAAATCATAATAGAGTTAAGAGTGTGTGTCCTTCTTTTGTAATTGTTTCTATTCCAGTTATTTATCGTTACTTGAACCAAATGTGGAAAACAGAGGTTTCCTACGATAAAGTGTTGCTCTTTGATGAATAAAAAACAAAGGGCAGAGAGTGCCAAAACAGTTATAACATCTCTGTTTCTTGATTGAGGATGTAAAGACACCATGGAAGTCTGCACAATGCCAATTAACAATCAGTTATTTCTTCACACCATCTAACTGGCACAGCAAAGTGTTTGTGTTGTACAGATCAAAAGGATTTCAACACACTCTGACTTCTAATGATGTACTTAGATTAATTTGGTCTACTTCCATATCATTTTGAAAATATTTTCTCATGATGGTATCAGGTTTAAGCATTAAGGTTTAAAATGGTGCAGGTATAAAGGTATAAATATACTGTATCACCTAGGTGTTTCAGTGATCTTGTTGCAGAATGAGGTGGAGTGAGATGAATGCTATCTGTTAGAAATACGACTAGTCAAACTTATGTCTACAAGTGGCTAGAAATGCAGTTCATGCTTCTGACTGATGAAATGACTTTTGGAAGGAAAAATGTTTGTGAACATTTCCCATAAACTACACAAAGTTAGAGTGATCATATCTGGGGGGAAATGTTAGATAAAACGTTTGCATTGCATTCATGTTTTTGAGGGTGTCACGGTTTTACAATGGTTAGCATTGTTGCCTTGCAGTACTGGGGTTCTGGGTTCAATTGTGGATCTGGGGTGCTCTATCTTGTGTATTCTCAATGTGTTCATATGGGTTTCCTTTGGGTGCTTTGGTGCCCCATGCTTGGTGCATTCTGCACTCCTGTACCTGCAGCTTTCCATGATAGGCTCTGTGTCTCCCATGACCCTAAATTGTATGAAGCAGTTAGAAAATGAAAGGATTGATTATTGTTTTGGTCCATCCATAAAGCTCAGACAATACCAGAGATACGTAGCACTGCACTGCATTAAAATATAGACCTCAACAGGCATGACTCACAGTTATAAATCATATTGATTTTTGAATTACCCAAATACTTGCCAGGACTTTCAATGAACAATGAAGAAGAGGTGTTGTACATGAATCGATACAAAAGATAATAAGATATTTTACACAGATTACATTGGATGCAATATAAATGAGAGTGAATAATAAATATATGGCCAAGGTAGTGTAGTAGTGAAGCATCTGGGCTATCAATTTTTAATTATAGACATATATATCTATGTATCTGTGTTCAAGGTGTTTTACCCAGTTTTTGTAGTCCACTCAATTGTTAGAATGGGTACCAGCATTGCAGGGGATGACTAGCATCTCATCCAGTGTGGAGTCATGTTCTCACAGTTTCCTTTACACTACTGAAACTGGGGATGAACTTGGGCCTAGAATAGACAAGGCATGAGTACAGTATATGTAATCCATCCAGTAACACACTGACCCCTCTATTATAGTAAAGAAGAGCAACCACCAGCACCTACATACACTGAAAGAATGTGCAGTCTAATTATATTCTGTCCCTGAAAGTCCCCAGGGGTTTGATTTGAAACAGATTGATTTCCAAGTGAGGAGGTTTTGTTGTGGTCGCCATAGAAACGGCATGGCTGGAACCAGCTGAACATATTAAGCTGTTTTTTTTGTCCTTTATTGTGGATGTGAGGATTAAAACAGCTTTACATACTCAGTACATCAAACCGTCACATTGCCTGAACATGATGACTGATTAGCCGAAGTAAGAAAACTAAATGAGGTTTACATACAAAAAATAATTTTCTGTTTATATGGTTTATTTGTGCCAAGAATGTAAAGATTCCCTATTTATGAAATCTTTATGAGAATATATTATTGTACATTTACCAATTTAATAAAAGGTAAAGCTAGTACTAATTGCAGACAGCTTTCATTATTTTCTGCAATATTTCTTTACACAGGCTTTGTAGTAAAATGCATTCTTATGTGCTAAACATTAGTCTTTACTCTCATTTCAAACACTACTTACAATTTCAATACCACAAACTTTCAGAGCCTTTGGCTTAATTAATAGATACTCAATTTGCCATTTTAGCACTGAATTATTCATAATTAATTTTCTTTATCACCGTATTTCAAATGTGTTGTTTTGCTGCCAAAAGTCATCAAAGAGTCATCAAAGAGACATTTGTTAAAGTTTTTTATAAAAAATAAAAAATGATTAAGAAATTATCTAAAATAGAATCCTAAGCATTATAATATTTGTACTGAAGTATATGGGTGAAAGCTTAAAAAATAATTTCACTATTACATACTTTGATTATTGTGAAGAAATAGACCTGAGATTGTACTCTGAACCATTTCCTGAAGAAGGAACCATAGAACAAAGACATATTTTACATTTAGTAGTATGGAGAACAACACTAATAACACTTCAATGTACAACTCCATGTATTTCAATTGTCAAAATACATACATTACACATACTGTACCACATAAGTAAATATTAATAAACATAACTCAGTGAACAGTCCCCATTTATAAACAAAGCACTGCCTGATTTGAAAGCTCCACACGGCCTTAACATCATACAGAGGATGGTGTTGCCATAACAACAAACCCCATGTCTGTAAATTGGCCAGCATTCTCCCCTCTGCTCTAGTGAGCACGGCTGTCTGCACGTGCTCTTGCAGCACCTGATGAGAACCTTACAACTACAGTTACTACACATCTCACACAAATAAAATTGTTTTTTTCTATAAAAGAGAAAAATATACATGAATTAATAAGGCAGAAAATATGTAAGAATTAATAAGACAGCTTTTTATTACATACATTATGTTAGTTCACCATATTATACAGTATTTCACATGATGATTTCTCAGAATACATCAAAGAAACCCAAACTGTATTTCTAAGTGCCCAATTGTCAAGAAAGTGTGCTAAAAAAAAGCCAACTCAACAATTATAAACCCTAGCTTTTTAATACTGTTTGATTCTTTGAAAGCAAGAAATTATCCAAATATAATCAACAAAACTGGTAAATATGACAAACAGAGTAGTGATGGCAGATTGAAAAAGCATTACAAATCTGTTACTAACTACTATAACAATGGATGAGTGGGGGTTACTGTCAAGTACTTCCAAAGGGTACCTTCCAGTCACTACCTTCACATGTCATGCCATGTCAGTCAGTATGCAGTGACAAATGAAAAGAATACACCCTGCTTTCTGGCTGTTATAGAGAAAGGTGTCCAAATAATAGATTATTCTACAAGATTAGGTGCCAGATTGGTGAACTACAAATAAAAGATAAAGAATTTAAAAAGCTAAAACAATGCTCAAATTGCTGAGAAAGACCATAAACAAAAGTATGTTTGTCTATTATTATCAACATTTTAGCTTTTATCCAAGAAAGAATGACATATACTAATATATCTAATGTTTCAAAAGTTCGTTAAAAGTAATCTGGAAGTCAAATATGAAACCATCATGGAAAAAGTACAATGGCACTGGTGGTTCAAGTGAACTTCTTGACATTAATGTTTAAAATCTTGTTCTTTGAATCACATATCCAAATAGGTACTGCAAGCACTGAATGTTACCCAATAATAAAATCTGTATGTATTAAACTGTTTATTTTTGGCTTTCTGCAGTAACTTTTAACTTAATCTGCAAAAGGCCACTCACAAATAAATCCTGATAAGTCTTACATTGATAAACACTAATCAAGACAAGCCTGCTGTGTCTTAAGAAGTACCAGAGTAGTCCTTGTGGAGAGACAACCTGAAATCAATGTATCTCTATACTTGATTGTGTGGTCTTGTTGCTTGTCATGTGGGCTGTGAACAATAGCCATTTTCTCTTATAAAAAAATAGGAATCCTATCGATACTCATAATGATATATTTTCTATTATGTGTAAAATTCCTGTGGGAAACAAAAGTAGAATTTTGCAATATAAATAAAAGATATAAGCTGAAATAAGATTCTATTTCCAGTTTTCTTTTGTTTTAAACATTTTTTCTGTATATTATGCATATACAGTATATGAATATGATATAACTTTGGTAAGAATAGAAAAGTGAGGATGCTCTTAGGTGGTAGTTAAGTGAAACCCTAACCTTGAAAATTGACTAATATGTTTTTTAATTGAGAAAGAAGAGCAATTACGTTAGTCTTAGAAAACAATCCTGAAATGGCACAAAGCTAGAATTTAGTTAATGCTTTACTTGAATGAAACTAAAAACTCTGTCATAATGCCTTCATAGCCACTATACAAAACAATAAAACATACATGCTGTAAAAAACAGAAATAAAGTCAAATTTTATTACACACAAACATACCAATAACCACTGTTACTGATTTACAGCTACAAAAAGCTACAAAAAGCTGTAAACTCTTCTTGTCAGCCCTTAAGTCCTAGTTTTGTTTTAGTTTTGGGCTGAAAATATATATTATGAACAATAATTGTGTCATTTGCACAAATGGCTGTGGAAGATATTGTTATATTGTATCATGAAGTGTTTATGAAGAAAATATAGACAGTATATATTTGTATATATATTTAATATTTCTTTTCTATTTGTGTTCTCCACCTGGCTAAAGTAGCCTCTCATTTGCTTAATGATGCACTGTTTGGATTAGTGAAAAGGGTTCTCACTTATTTAACGTCTGTTTAGGGAGCAACTTAGTCTTCAGTAGAATCTTTAAGAAACAGGTTCTCTCTTCTTCCTAATTTGTGTCACATCTGTCTGTAAAATACACCACCCTTGTACTCACAATTTTGTAAATAGCTGTAAAAATAGTCTTAGATCTTGACAGTTGGTGTTTGTAAATTCCTTGACAATAAGGGGCGTGCATTTTTTAGAATTTGACAAGCAAACTAGAATCAGGACTTTACATTCTACTTTATAATTCTGACCTTCTTTATTCAATTATTCACTGTCACGATTATAGTTCCCCCCCTCCTTAAGGGTGCTCCAGCCCTTTCACTTTAGACTTCATTCTGTGCACCTGATCCCTTTTACCCAGCCCACCTTAAAAGCCAGGCGCTGACGCTCATCCTGGCTCTGCATCTGGTTTCCGTACCATGCGAGTCCGGGACCTGGAACCGTCTGGTCCCGTTAAGGTTTTAACCTCCGTTCCTGTTCCTGTTCCTGTTCCTGTTCCTGTTCCTGTTCCTGTTCCTGTTCCTGTTCCGACCCGGTTCATGGTTTTAATTCCCTGTTTGGATGGATCTCCTGGCTATGGACTTCCTCTTGTGTTTTTGGATATCCTCTTTGGATTACTCTTTTGGATTGTTTGCCTCGGCCACACCTTCCCCGTGCACTAGCGCACCTTGGACACGCCCCCCCTGTTTTCAGCCCAGTATTCCTGCATGACGTTTTCCTAGTGTTTCCCCACTTCTTCGGATTGTGTCGTCCGCATAGAGTCTGGAAAGAACTGTTCGTTACAGAATGCAGAGCCAAAACCTGGACCCCGCGGACGGCACCCTGGCAGCCTGGATTCCATCGGGTGTTTTTTTCTCCCCCTTTTTTTTCTTAGGGCTTCGGAGCCGCCCTGAAAAGGAGGGGCGTACTGTCACGATTATAGTCCACCCTCCTTAAGGGTGCTCCAGCCCTTCCACTTGAGACTTTATTCTGTGCACCTGTTTCCTATTCCCAGCCCACCTTAAAAGCCAGGCGCTGACACTCATCTGGGCTCTGCATCTGATTTCCGTATCTTGCGAGTCCGGGACCTGGAAGCGCCTGGTCCCGTTAAGGTTTTAATCTCTCTTCCCGTTCCTGTTCCCTATCCGCCGGTTCCGGCCCAGCCTCTGGTTTTAATTCCGTGTTTTGATGGATCTCCTGGTTTTGGACTTACCTTTGTGTTTTGGATACTCTCTAAGGACTACTCTTTTGGATTGATCGCCTCGGCCACACCTCCCCCGTGCACCAGCGCACCTTGGACACGCCCCCCCCTGTCTTCAGCCTCGTATTCCTGCATGACGTTTCCCTAGTGTTTCCCCACTTCTTCGGATTGTGTCGTCCGCATAGGGTCCGGAAAGAACTGTTCGTTACATTCACACCCTCTCAACTTGTGGCAATACAATTATCTCTGTGATGAGCAGTGTATATGTTTGTTGCCTTGGATGCTAGTTAAGTTGAATATATTGTAAAATATATTTTATATTCATTAGCTGGATAAAAAGAAAATGAAAATGGCTTTTCAACCCTTTTCTAGGACAAATCCACCTGTTCATGAATAACACATGCTCTTGATTTTGTTCTTTATTCCTTCTTATTCTAAGAAAAATATGATTAATCTAAATTCCATTTATCTGTTACAAGCTGACCAGTAATGACAGCCAAAGGCTGAACAAAAGAAAATGTTTGCATTTTACACCTTTGAAAATGGAATCCTTCCCTTTCCCAACTCCTCAGGAAATAAATGTTTCCATAGCAACCCAAGAGAAGCTTGGAGACAGCAGTAAGGAATAGATTCTGTTTCCAAGGATCGCTACATTTTAATGATCCCAAAGAGGTGAAAGGTGTGCTCTGTGGGTTAAATTATGATTGCAAAGATTACTGTGTCAAACCTATCAGTTCATGTGTTTAACCAAGTAGAACATAGTAGAACTTACTACTGTACTAACCACTATAATACCTTGCACTGGCTTCCGGTCAAATTCCGCGTAGACTTTAAAATCCTCATGCTCACCTATAAGGCTTTACATGGCTTGGCACCTCAATACCTGTCTGAACTTTTATCGCCCTACTCCCCACCTCGCAACCTCCGCTCTTCAAATTCTGCCCTCCTTACTGTCCCCCAAACCCGTCTACATTGTATGGGTGACAGGGCCTTCTCCTGCTATGCCCCCAAGCTCTGGAACTCTTTGCCCAAGGATATCCGAGAGTCACCTTCTCTAAACTCCTTCAAATCCAGACTCAAAACCTTCTTCTTCAAAAAAGCCTTTACTTAACTGGTTCCATTCTTCTTTGTTGTAATTGTAATTGTGTCTTATCTTGTGAAATCTTCTTATTTATTGTTATTGTCATCCTGTAAAGCGCTTTGAGAAGCCACCTTTAAAGGCGCTATATAAAATAAAGTTTATTATTATTATTATTATTATAATCCCTCTGTCTGTGATATATCCCTATTCTATAGAGAGATGGAAATGTCTAAAAAAGATAAAATATATATATATAATGTCAGAATATAGCTCCTTCATGTTGTTGCATAGTGACAATGCTGTACTTGTGGTATAGTGTTGGGGATAATGTCTTAAAGCAAGTTCTCTTGGCACAATGTTCAGGGAAATACTTGCTGACAGGGATTTCTGCTCAAAAATGAAATCAAGGAGAAAGCTGATACCTTGCCATATAGATACAATATATGGATGACACATGACCTGATCACCCCTATTATTCTCCAGTGTGAACTGGCATTTAAACTGCTGCCTTTAGTCTGACCAATTGGCCTCTTCCTGAAGGATGGCATTGTTGCTGTCAGACTCCTGTGTTAGTTTGACAACTTTCCAAAATGTAGTAGCCCTGTCAGATGCAAAAAAAGGCCTGTTTTCATCAAAATCAAAAGCTTTTTGAGGAAAATTTAGGGAAACTTTGGCCAGTATCAGAGATGTTTTCCAGACCACGTGTGAAAATTAAATTGGTCATCAAATTATTTTAGCTGTGATCCATACACAATTTACAGTATACTGTATACAGACACAATCAATACGCAATGTAGACTTGCCTGGGGTTAGCAAATATGCAACTCTAGTTGAAAAATGTGTGAAAGAACAGTAAAATAAAACTATCCCAAGAGCAACATGAATGTACAGCTGATTGAAAAAATGTTTTAGCAAAACATTTAGTAGAATTGTTATTTCAACACATATGAACCTGGATTAAGTCCAACATTTCTGCTCGTCCCACTTAATCCTTAATTGTTTCCCTCCATGTGTTAATTGAGGTGGCATAAATAGCAAACACATTCCACCATCAGTGTTCAACAAGTACAGAAAGGCACTTGCTGCTGCAAATGCTTTGTTAAAATGGAACAGGACTACACAGCTTATCAAATGGGGCCTGGCATCCCTTGTACCTTATCTAAATCCTCATTACATGCAGGGCGTTGATAAAGGAATGCCTGCACCTCTGGAGGACTGGCCTGGATTTTTTTGTATCATGAAATTAGAATAAATAATGTTGGTTAAAGACATGGAGCTTCTTATGACATACTTTAATGAAAGTATTTAGATATTGAAAGTAAAATGGTTGATGTGCTAAATTAATATTTTGCTTTAAAAAAGGTCTATTTTAAGTATAGAAAAAGCAGAAATGGTACAGGTTACTGAAACAAGTAAATCTTCAGGGCCCAGTGGTATTCTTCCAATTGTACTTGAGGAAACAAGAGATGTTATTCACAGGCCATTGATGAAACTATTCAAACAGACATTTAAGATGGGTATTATACTGTATATCCCCTGACTTAAAACATTTCCAATGCAGTGTCCATCGATAAACCGAACCAATTAATTATAGGCTAATACTGTAAGTTTTATGTCTATTACATGTATGTTTATGGAAATAACAAGAAGATCTAAACTAGAGGAATCTCGAAAAGGTATGTCTAGCTTAACTGACACTGTACAGCCAGTAATGTATGAAAATAGAATATGATATGTTTTATTTACAATTTCTGATGATGTTTTAATAACATTCTTCATAAAATATTAGTTCCTAAATTGCAGGTAGTAGGCAGTTAAAGAAATTCATGTATTTGGATTAAGAATTGGTTAATGGAAAACAGAATGTGCATAAGGGGTCCAGCTGGGGTGATGCATTTAGAGTAGTCCCACAGGGATCTGTATTAGGACCAGCAGTCTTCCTACCTGTAAACAATTATTTAAATCCTGGAAATAGTTCTGTGCAGAGGATTAGCAAACATTGTATAAGCTACAAAAGGTATTCACAAAGGTTTAATTAAAGTTAATGATTAGGCAAATACCTTGCACATAGCATTTAAAGTAGACAAGATCAAAGTGTTAAATGTTGATAGCATAACTATTAACTACAAAATATAAAATGGAAAACACTAAGCATGATGAAGCTATCTATGATAAAGACATACTGTACTGTAGATGTGTAGGATACCATTTTATTCTTGTATACAATGTGGGGAACCAAAAAAAAAAGGCAAACTGAATGTTAGCCTAATTGAATTTACATTTAAATCAAGGGATGTTATGTTAAAATTGTACAGTAGTATGACCTCAAAAGACCTTTAGAATATTGCTAACAATTTCAATCACTATTAATTAGTTACAGTTGGTACATTTTCTGGACTCAAAACATACAGTACAGTATGTATATATTTTTATATTTTATGGCAGGCTAAAAGAACAGAATCTTTTTAGTCTTTAATGGAGATGACTTTGAGGGGATCCAAAGTTAAGTATTTAAAATCCTTAAAGACATTGACAATTTCTTTAGAATCATTAATGAAACAACAACCAGAGTACACAAGGGACAACCACACGGAAGAGCATTTTAAACCAAAAACAGAAGAAGAGGAGGTATTTCTGCACCCAAAGGTTTGTAGAATTTGATAGCAAGCCACCCAGCGACTTGCTGAAATGAATTCCTCCTTTTAAGAAATAGCCAGATGGGATCCTCTGATCAATTAGCTAGAAGAACCAAATAAGATACAGAGGTCCTAATGGTCTCCTTATGTTCTTATGATGGATAAAGGACATCAGATCCGACACTTTAGAGGCAAGGGTCCCTCTGTGGATGTCATAGGAAAGAGACTTGTGACTTAATATACTAAAAAACAGAAGAGAATAAAAGGGAAACTGTCAGGTGTCATGTCTGCAACCTTCAAAGCTGGGGGAGAACTCATAGTTTTCTAGGGCATAAAATTCACTGACTGAGGGTCTGACAAACAGGGTCTGCTCTAAAAATAGCATCCCACAGCCGTTCCTCTGAATGATGGATGTTTTTCCTTTAACTGGTTTATTGGTTGTGAACTCTCCAGAGGAAACCCCTTGCTGGGTAACTGTATGTTGAACACTGAAATCACTGCCAGACAACTCTCAATGATGCCAAATTAATACCACAGTACCCACAGCCGCTCAGCACCGGGGGGGAGACAGCTGTCTTTGATAAAGCAAAAGCCTTAGGGGAGCAAATAATATTAATTATCAGAAAACAGAAATAGGTATTTAAGTTTTTGAAGTTATACTTTTGTGTTTCCAAATATACAAGAAACCCAGTTTCATGGTTTAGCACTTGGTCATTATTTTTGAGTGTCTGATACATCTTATGTGTCTATGTGAAAAATAAGAAACTTTGGCATCACTTTCATCCCACATAAAAAGCAACCATTTAAAGTAGGTAAATGCCATATAAATGCAGCATGCAGGATATGACATATAAGCTTATACTGTGCCTGAGTGGAGTGCATTGCTTCAAAAGGAAATAAATAAATAAACAGCATAAATGCAGTAATCCAGAAATATCTGTAATCTAATTCTTAAATAGCCTTGCAGAATGATTTAATACACTACTTGTTATTCAAAACTGAAAATATTGTTCTCAAGAAATAAAATACAATACAGGTATGTGTGCAGATCCAAGTTACTATTCTTATCCAGGTGTAGACAAAAGTTAATTTTATTTTCTGATTCATGGTTTTCAAAATTTTAAGTGCTTTGGCTGCACTTCTGAAAATGTAGATGAAAGACGACCCAACTATTTCATAAAATGCATAATTGCAAACAAATGGCTTGGCTTTGAAAGTAAGCATTTTCCTCTATATCCAAATTCAATTCTACAATATATATTTTAAAAATAAGCAGGTGTTATGTATAACTCTGAAACAAAATCTGCAGCTATAAAACTTAAATGTATCTTCATTATTGCCAAAAAACAGAACATTTATGAATTTCCGATGATTTAGTGTTGTATACCTGTCATCAGATGACCATGGTGTTTGGTGTAAGCTTTCTTGTGTAAGAAGATCATGCTCCTGCATGAAATGCATGGAAAATGTCCTCTATATATACACCTTGGGCATAATCACAGATAGAAATTCTCATGTCATGCACAACAGAAACACTGATCAATAGAAACACTTACAAGGTAACACAAAGGGAAGGTTTTCATTCTTTCCTGTCTTACAGATTTCAAAATTTTCTATACTTCTTCAAACACAGTAAGAAAACTATTCTCTTTAAAGGTGTCACGATTGTAATCCGTCCTCTTAAGGGCGCTCCGGCTCTTTCACATTTTAGTTGATCATGTGAACAGGCCGCCAATCCTGCCACACTTCATTTAAGGCAGGCGCTCTCGCTACTCCTGGCTCTGCATTGGAAGATGGACACCCGGAAGCTGGCCTACCATCAAGTCGCCCTACGTCTGGGGCTTGACCGAGCTGAGTCCGGAGCTCAGAGCGCCTGGCCCCGTCATCCCTCTCGTTGCACCGGATCCCGTTCCGGTTTTTATCCTTTTTGTTTTGTTTTGGAAGGATCTCCCGGCTATGGACATTTGGACTGCTTCCTGATTTCCCCTTCTGGATAGTTTTGGACTTGTTCGCCTGTGCCACGCCCCTCCGCGCACTGCCGTCACTGCCCCCCTGTCAGTCATCCCATCCTGATCCTGTCGTGTTTACCTGTTGCCCCTTTTCAGTCTCTTCCGGATTTTACCGCCTGCATAGGTTCCTGACCTACACATCGTCACAAAAGGTTTGTGCCAAGTGCTTCGATAAGGCAAAAAGATGTCCCTCTAAAAAGGTCCTTCTTATATAAACTTGTGTATACTATATATATATAGATAACACCTTTTCTTACTTGTCAGGATCCCCAAATGATTCGGTGAAATGAAGACTAAAAATACATACTTCTTGACAATTATAAATGATATAAATGTAGATATGTTTTTGTTCTTAACTCTTTAGCAGTCAACCAAACATCAGAAATCTTCAACATCTTTAATATAATCTATTTAGTTATGTGTACAGACTGGGACTTTGTTGTTCTTGATTGTTTTGTTCATTCAACGTACATATTTTCCAAACAGCCGTTTAGATTGGGAGCATGTGTGCTAGAGGTCACAAGGCTGAGTGCTACAGTATGATATCTTTAATCTTTCAGGAAGAGGAAGACAAAATGTCCTTGGAATGTACATTTTTGGAAGATAACTGAAACAAACGAAAAAATTTGTGGTTGCTGAAAAGTGTGTGTGTTTATTATTATATATAGTGCCTAGCAAAAGAAAATAGACTTCTTACAAGCTTTCACGCCTTCCAATGACCGTTGAATTCTTAATGTGTATTTCGTTTTTGAAAGTCAATATTTTAATGAAATCTTGAATGCTCAAAGACTTTTATGGATAAAAATAAGAAATTAAATTCCAGCAAATCAAAATCAAAAGGTAAATGACTGATACTATAAGTTTTCACCCCTTAATCAATACTTGGTGGAGGTACCGCTGGAAGAAATTAGAGATCAGAATAAGACTTTAGTCAAGATACCTCTGATTCCTTAATTATCTACTGCACCATGCTCAGAGGTACTTGAAATTCACTACCTAACTGAGGTACCCTGCAGAGACAGTTTATTTACCATAAATTTGTAAATCACTATTATTGCACACAGACATAGGCCATTCAACTAACTGTAAGACTTATCAAAGTAATTATATACACCTGAACTATTTTACGTTTGCCATAGCAAAAGGGGTAAATACTTTACTTATGCATAAACATATTTAAGGTTTTGATCTTTGTTTTTGCTGACATTTAGCAGTTTCTGCTGACATTTAGCATCTGTCACTCATAAAAGAGTTCAGTGTGACCTTTTTTTTACTTTGATTAAAATGTTGATTTTAATTTTAAAATGGGCACATATTATTTGTAATTCAGTAAAATGGGACATCATTGGATGGTTAATAATTTTGCACAGAAAACAGCACCAAAGGAATGTGGTTGTTATGGCGGGAGTTCCTAATTGAGTTGATGGTCCAAGGGGTGTTTTTGGCTCGGGCAAGGACCCTGTCAATAACACTGCTAGGGTATCCTCTGTTGATAAAAAAGAGTACATTCTGAGGGCTTGGTTCTGGAAATCTATGTCGTCAATGTTATTGACATGTCCCTTGCCCGTGCCAAAAACACCCCTCGGACCATCAACTTGATCAGGAACTCCCGCCGTAACAACCGCATTCCTTTGGTGCTTCCCTACCAACCCAACACACTTTCTATCCCCAGGACTATTAAGGGCACTACATGATGATCCCTACATTGGGGCCCTCTTTTCTGACCACCCCATCATCTCATATCGCCGACCACCTAATCCACGTAACCTTCTTGTTCACAGCTCCCTTGACCGCCCTCAGCAGCCATCCACACCAGGCACTTTCCCTTGCAACAGAGCTCACTGTATCACCTGCAAGTACATATCTAACACCACACTCATTCAAGGCCCCTTAAGACAATTCCGGATCACTCAGATGACATCTTGTACCTCCAGCAACCTTATTAACTGTATCTCTTGCAGTAAATGCCCAGCCATCTACATTGGGGAAACAGGACTGAGACTCGGAGACCACTTCAGAGAATGTGTGAGGGCTGTAAATATTAAAGATTTCTCCAAGCCTAACATTTCTCATTTCACCTCTGATGGCCATGATCACACTGATATCTCCGTCTATGTTCTCAAAGATGGTTTTCCTAACTCCTACATCAGAAAGACTACAAAAACTAAAATTATCCTGCAGTTATACTAGGATCACACCTTCCCCCTTCTCTCAATGACAGACTAATTTTCTTCTAAATTCTCTCTATTCATTGTAGGTTTCATTTCACAACTCTCTTCACCTATCCTGACTTCACACTACCTGATTGGCCACTCTGTCCCCTGCTCCTGCCTCCCGCTCCTCCTCTCTCAGAGCTTTTGTTCTCCTCTGCTACATTACCTTTGCTTACTGCCCTGTCTTTCTCACACCTGTAGAAGGCTTCACAGCCAAAACATTGTGTTTTCTTTCTTCTCTTTTCAGCATGGAATAAATCTATTACTTGTTCCTTTGCAGCCTACGCATGCTGACGCAGCTACCCACCTGAACTACTATATGTAATAGTATGCCTAACAGACAAAAACTCCTTGTCACACATTAACCTGTAAATGGTAAGTCTTTAAAATACTTTTTGGCTTAGGTAATACCTGGTTTAATGTACAATGGTACAGAAAAGCATACATACAGTATATAAAACAAAACATGTTTTAGTTTTATCCTCAATCTTCTTCACCAAGGCAGAAGAGATTGTCCTGGCCACTGAAATGTTGATGTAATACATCTACTGTAGTTTAACCAACCTGCATTACACACATTTCCAATTCTGAAAACCTAAGGATCAAACATAAACAGTGGACATCCAAAGAAGGTCACATTTAAAATGCAAAATGAGAAAAATGAGGAATGGTATCAGTGCATTAGGACCTACAAACGTTCTTGTGAAGAAAAAACCCCAAAAACCAATATACCAAAATGTTCTGTACAGAAGAAGAAAGAGAAGACTGCTGGGTGAGTCTAGCATAAACATCTCAAGGAGATCCAGATAGACCATGCTCTGCTTTCTTCTTCCCTGAAACTGCTTACCAAACAACTTTCTGAACTCATGCCCTGAGGACAGTAAATATGTGAAAAATTTCCCATTATGAGGCATTCTTTCTACTCTTAATTCTGTGATATCCCTTCATTTTATATACGTTTCTAAAGAGGAGCATTAATCTCGACCAACACAGTAACAGCAGTGTATCCAGAAACAAGCAGAAACCATCAATTTCTGCCCAGTAATCTAACACAACATCTGTCTTTTTTACATTGACACTTAAGAAGACGTTTGTCTACCAGCCAGATAAATGACCATAGCATTAAACAGAGCACTATTGGCACAAACATTTTGAATAAGGAGATGCATTTAAAATAAGCAGCAATGTTAATTGTGCCTTCCTAATCAAATCAAATCAAATCAAATAATACCAAACAGAAAGATTTATATTCAAATGTCAGTACCTTGAACTTTTCAGGAATTACAAAAAAGTTACTAACTCCAAAACTCTACAAGAGCAAGATAACCTTAGTACACCTGACAACATTACTGGTCTCTGTCTTAATGAAACTAAACCATGGAACTTAAAATACTACTGGACTTTGTGCATTGGAAATACTCAGTTTAGGACTCACTTTAGAAGGGGAAACTATATCCCTACAGTTATTGTATTTTGGAAGGATTGATGAATGTCCTTTAACAGGAACTGATTAATGACACATTGCTTAGTCACCTGCATCATGAGGTAAAATATTCAAAGGTTAAATACAGGGATTACCTATATACTGTGGCATAGAATTTCTTAGTTTTATAAAATCTGCTCCTGAAATGTCTACACATTTTTTTTAAAAGCAGAACACTTTTAAGATGGGATTGTTGCTCTTACCCATTGGCGAGGTCATCGTCATCATCATCGTCATGAAGACTTTTGCTCAAGATGTCACTGTCACTCATGTATCCAGATTTCAGGTCTGAGTCATCAGGGTCTAGGCTTTCGATTAGCTCAATGCGGGAGATGTGACTCAGCCGACTGGGGCTCCTCATGGGCATGGTATGTGAGGCATACTGTGTGCTCTGACTGTGGTAGCCCCCAGCTGAGGAGGGGGCATCCCCAGCTTGCAGTCGCGGACTGGACTGACCATAGCGCCATGACAGTGGTGATGACCGGTTAGACATACTGGACACACTGCGGGGGTTGGTCTCATCGCTGTCATAGCAGACGCTGTTCTCCAGGCAGCTGGGCAACAAAACAAAAGTATGGCAAGAATGAAATTAAATCAAGGGATGTTATATTTAAAGTGCACAATGAATTTGCTCAAGAATCAGTCCAGAGAACACAGATTAGAAGCATTCTTGAGCTTAAAGGAATGTCCCTCAGTGACATGGACATGGACAATGAAAGGAATATACCAGCCTTGTACAGACCTGAATCAAGCATTCATAGCCCTCAAAAACATAGACAGTCAGCTCATTGCATTTCTTCAGAGTCAACTGAGAGAGTTTTTAAAATTGACATCTAAGAGGCACTTCTTTAGACAAAGGTTTGTGGGAGACTGCAATAAAATATACCCAGCCATGCTCTTGAAGCTGATATCCTAGCTTCCTTGTAGAAATGCTTGGAATGATTACTTATTCAAAACTAAATGATATGAATGGTTGCTTCATTTGTAAACTTTCATTCTGCCCTATTCTGTCCTTCTATGCTGTCCATTTGCAGGAGTGTTAACTCTGGGATCATGCCTGCATTTTATCATAACTCATCGCCTCAAAAAGGTAAAAAGCTTTGATCCAAGTTCCCAAGTTAACCATAGTACTATTAAAGAAATGTATTGCTTTCAGGCTGGTATTGCTAAATGAAAGAACTATCTTCCTTCAGGGCCAGTAAAATCAAAAGTGGTAGACCTGATTACTGATTATTCTTGCTCTCTGCTGTGGGGCTAATACAAAAAATACTAAAACTTGGTCTTGACTGTTAAAGATCCTGTGATATTCATTCAGAATGAACATTCTATCATCCTGTAGGTAATATGGCCAAATATAATCAAATCTAGTCAAATGGGGTCTGTTCAATTGTATTGCTGTCCTGATTGATCATTCTAAACTCCATTTCCTGTCTTTAAGGTAGTTGCCAGGGTCTCTCTGTTATGTGGTAAGCTGGTTGAAAATAGCTGCAGCATTCTACTCCTCTGGTTGCTGTGTAGCATCGAAGCATCATGAAGAAATTGAAGGCAAAGCGAAGTGTTACACTATGAAACACAATATGAAACAGCTACCAATATACCAACATAATCAAACTTGTGCATTTTAAATGACTAATAACTAATATCAGCCTAAAAATACATTTAACTTAAGATTTTGTATTCAGTCTGCATATACTATAAACAAAGAGTAGAACTTTCTGATGTCGCTTCTTCCTTGCTAAAATTAAAGCAAGTATAGCTTGCCTGAGTTGCAATTTTGATATTTATAACACAATGCCACAATAGGTTTTTGGCATATGAAATACTGTGTTTCTGTTAATGATGACCAATACAATTGTAAACAATTCAATGAGAACCACAGCAACACATTACCAATCTGTGCACATAAGTGTCACGACCACCAGCCAGCAGAGATCAATTTGCTATCTGTGCCTATTTCGGATTTGACCCTGCAGCTCTCTTTTCGACCACGATTCTGTCTCACATTTTGGATTGTTCGCCACCAGTGCCTTTACCGGATCTCGACCTACCTTCGCCTTCGGACTACGACTCAGCTCCTGGTTGTGCTCTGTACACTTACTTACCTCCCTTCGACTCCTGCATCTGCATCGGATCCTTTTCACCTCTACAGAGCAGCGTTACAATAAGTAGATGCACTATATGATGTTTTTCTGAAGTTTGTTCAACAGGTGAATGAACAGTCATATCTAGCCTGAATTGAGAGACATTTATAGATGTATAGATTTTGTGTTTGGAGGCATTGTTGTATGATAATACATTTGGTTTAATGGTTTTCATATCATTAAAAGGAATAAGAAGTCCCCATATGTCAAAGACAAGGTCAATCAGGAAAAATCAGAAATAGAAAAAATACTTCATGGCTCTTATTGTTAATCTGCAGTGGTTAAAGAAAAACGGATAACCATCATTCCAGATGGCCCTGTACCTAACAAACCCCAAAGCTAAGATACTGTAATCAAATTATCTTTACCCAAGACATTTCACTGCTTGTCAATATGTTAAATTAAATAATGTGCAAATAATAAAACTTTTGTATGACTAGTGAGAAAAGCTAAATAAATGTCTTCAATATTGTGCTGTTGAACTATTACTCTGTACAGCATGAAGTCATTTGCTTACACGTGAAGACCAGCTAATAGTTATACATGCTGACCTAGAAGTTAAAGGTTCATATTCTGCACAGGTCTTTTGGGGGGGAACGTTTCAGACAATGGTGCATTTGTACAATACTGTTTTTGAAAGATAAGGGCAAATTCTTTTTAAAAGGGGTCGATAACTATAAAATATGTATCCCCCAGTTTTGCACCCCTTTAATACCTGTGCCCACTTACCGCCCTATGCCCACATACCTGTACTTGAAATGACCCTAGTGTGTTGTAACCTGCTTGGCTGGTCTTCGTTCTTGTGTGGTTGGTGCTGAGCCGAACACCCATCCAACTAATAAAGTGCCGACTGTGTGCACTAAAAAAGCTTGAGTTCGAGTCTCCATCCTCGCTGAACCCATCACGTAACAGTATAATGAATTTATGTGTTGTTTATAGTTCAAGTGTGTAGTTGAAAGGTACAATATACCCAACTTCAGTTAACTTTGCTTCTTTCTGCTTTTCTACACGAACTATATGATAATAATTGCTTACACTTATATAGCGCTTTTTTCTGGACACTCCACTCAAAGCGCTTTACAGGTAATGGGGACTCCCCTCCACCACCACCAATGTGCAGCATCCACCTGGATGATGCGACGGCAGCCATAGTGCGCCAGAACACTCACCACACATCAGCTATCAGTGGGGAGGAGAGCAGAGTAATGAAGCCAATTCACAGAGGGGGATTGTTAGGAGGCCATGATTGATAACAGCCGATGGGGAAATTTGGCCAGGATGCCGGGGTTACACCCCTACTCTTTTCGAGAAACACCCTGGGATTTTTAATGACCACAGAGAGTCAGGACCTCGGTTTTACGTCTCATCCAAAGGACGGCGCCCGTTTACAGTATAGTGAGTATAGTGTCCCCATCACTACACTGGGGCATTAGGACCCACATGAGCCGCAGGGTGAGCGCCCCCTGCTGGCCCCACTAACGCCTCTTCCAGCAGCAACCTTAGTTTTTCCCAGGAGGTCTCCCATCAAGGTACTGACCAGGCTCACACCTGCTTAGCTTCTGTGGGTTGCCAGTTGTGAGTTGCAGGGTGATATGGCTGCTAGATGCTATAAAAAGAATATTGAGACTTTCAAATTTTAGTGTGATAGAGCAGATTAACAAGAGTTCGTTTTTGTAGAAAAGTCAATCTGCCAATGTTAGCAAACCTGTTCCTTACATTAGGCTTCTTGCTAAAGTGCAGTCTGAATATTACATAAGCAGATGCATAAACTCCAATTAATAATCCCAAGTGATCGTATGTAGATGTTAAAGCTATTTTTATATCGAGACAAAGGTCTTTCATCAACAGGGGAATTTACTGAAGCAAGAAAATGTTTCTCCAGTTCAATTTATAATGAAACTTATTTTTCCTATTTGTTAATGTTTTGGGAGTTATTATTTTTATTTATGTTTTTATTTTACTTTGGAAAACTAAAAACCAGTGCAAGAAACATAAATCAACCACGTCAAAAATCTAAAGCCACTGGACTCTATGATATTTAAAATATAAACACATTTTTCTTGGTGTACTACATTTGCTAATTACTACTGTCAAAAATGAATCCAAGGTGATAAAAACAGCACAGTATCTGCGCATTCTGGTTGTTTGAGTGGGTGTTGTCTGGTAATGCACTGCATAATCTAGCCATGGTGAATTCTCTTCATTACTCTTTCCTTGATTTATGTATCCCATAACTTTGAGTCTCAAAGTGCCAGACTCTGCTCGTATTTTATTGTATTGATATTGTTTTCTACACCAGGTTTAATTGAGATCCATAATTTCCTAGGAATTGAAATTAATATTGCTTTATGTTTGCTTTGACCAATTTTACGACTTTGGTTCAACAAGATAAAAAGGACCTTAGGAACCTGGAGTCTGACATTTAGATGACATAACTCACCCAATATTAGAACATGAGAAAGATTATAAACAAGAATATGTCATTTGGGGCTTTTGGTTATAAGCTTCAATAACATGACTTTATTCCATATTCCATACTCCCTTATACAACCCTTTGTATTACGTTGCTATTCTTAGGATTTTGAATACTTGAATCAGGTCGTCTTGTAGTTTTCTTTGTTTAAGTTTTTAAAAAGTTTGAATTCTTTTAGGGCATTACTTTGAGCACAGGAATGTGATTGCTTTTCTCTTAAAAAATCCAGGGCAACAATATCTTCCTTGTATTTTGGTGACTAAAGCTGAACACAGAATTGTAAATGATTTCTAACATTGTTTAGGTAACATGCCAACTCTTAATTTAAAATTTATACTTTCAACTATATAACCTAACTTTCTGTTTATTTCTTTCTCATTAGTAGCTTCTTCAATTTTGATGTTTTTCCTGTTTATATTTCCAGTTTGTTTTACTTTTTACATGCAACAGCCTGCTTTAACCTTTTAGTGCAAATGTGGCTGCATGTGGCTACTGTCTAAGAAACTTGACTTAAAAGGAGCATCTCACTTCATCATTTTACATCGCCAAAACCACAAAACCTTTACAGAAAACCTTTTATCAATCAAAAAAGGTTCAATTAAAGCTTCACTGAAAAAAAAAACATTAATTTAATCAAACGTCTCCCATGCTTTGTGTAGTCGCAAGCGTCCACGGTGTAAATCAATATTTACTTTTGATTCCTCCATCATATTTAATTGTTTTTTACCAACAAAACAACAAAAAAAAAACATGTTATCAATCGAAAAAGGACAACCGGAGCTTTAAAAAAACTTAAAAAAAAAACAAAACAAGACAATCGATCCCAAAGTCACTTTTTATCTGATGATGTCCTTCCAAACTTCCAAAATGCGTTGATAAGGTAATCAATAAGCCAGCAAAACAAGACCGTAAAAGCAAAAACATGTAGTATAAGGTATCACTTGGTACAGTAGACTATAATTACTTGGTTCTTTTTGTGTTTTTGGTAGTATTTCTAGTATAAGAAGCAGTTCTACCTCTTAAGTGAAGATTATTGAAGAGTGATCTTTCTCGTGCCACAGCCTGAGGCATGCCTTGTGCTCCTACCTTCGTTAACAACATGAATGACATGAACATTTCTAATATCAGCTATTTGCCTTTATCATCTTAAAAATGCCATCTTTATCTATCAAATACATTTTATGATCATTAACTGTTAATTTGTGGTTGTGGTGTTAATACAACCTTTACTCTTTATTCTAATGCAAAATGCAAAGAAGATAAGTCATATACACATACAGTATAAGGTAATGTTCTTCAATTTGTTTGCAAGTTGTTTTGGAAAGTGTGCTGTTGAAATTTTCAACATTTGCTGGCAGATGATTATAGCTCCAGTTCTTGTGGTTTGGGCTGCCCAGGCTACAACACTGAAGTTGGTGTGTCTGTCCTTTCAATTTATGCATAAACGAATAACTGCAAGGTAGAATAACTGCCAGGATGGTTTAAGTTTTGGTCAGGAGTCTTGTAGATTTAACATGCAAGTCAGTTGTACTCCAGCAGGGAGCTTATCTGCAATATATTATGACACTCAAAAATATTGAAAATAGAGCAGGAGTGATGACATAATCTTGTTTAATTTACATCTGGATTACAAAAGCCCTTCTAATCGATCCATTATAGATTACTGTACGCATATCATCATAAAAAGTGAAGGCTGTTATTGAATTTTGGAGAACAACCATAATCCAGATGTGTATTCCAGAGTGGCTAAGAATGCTATATAGAGCATTAGCATGGTAAATTTGTTCTACATGAGGCTAAATTCTAGGTCATTACCATCAGTTTGGTCAGTTTTGTATAACATTATGTACCAGACAGGTCCTGAATGTCTTGATCAGTGAACAGCTACACTGTTATGTTCTCCTGGTATGATCGTCATGGTTCCGCACAGGCTCGTGCTCTCCGCCACCCATTCCATCCAGCAGCACCTGGGGCGCGAACCCGGGTCTCCGGCGTAACGCAACAGGGAACCAGCCGCATAAGCGAAAGGAGACCTCCCCCAGCCCAGGCAGCTGAGGTCCCTGCTATGCACAGTGAGGGCGCTGACGACACCGTATCCGAACTAGCTGGAACTAGCTGGCTTCGCTTCAGGCACAGTGACTATTGCATCCGGCTATTAGTTATTTGTCACAGTTCTGCTCCAGTATACACAATATTGTGAACACTGGAGTAAGTTTAACATGATGTGGCTTCCATGTAAGCCGTTCCGCTGTCAGACAAGATGAATGATTCCAGAGCTCAATGGGAGCTGGCAGGTGTAAGATTGCTGCTTATCACCAGGATGTATGAATGTTTCATTTCCTTTTGCCGTTAAGCTTTCCCATGAAATGCATCTGAAAATAGCTTAAAAAAACTGGCTTCAGGATACGAACAAGGTCGCACAGCAAAGACATCCCTGAACTGCCTCATGCTTTACTTCAAACTCACTGCAGGAAATTGGCTGTGGAGTCCAATAACCTTGGACTGCATCTGTCCATCTGCTTTACTCCTGTGTCTAAAACATCTGCATGTAGTAATATCCTTTTGGCTTTATATTTAACAGGCAGTAATTTTGTTCTGTTTTCATATTCAAGATCTTAAGATTTTTCCTAAACTTCAAATACTTTTATTCTGTTTTTTTAATAATGAATAGTTGTTTCAGACATGGACTGCGTTATTAGCCAAATGTGTCTCGGATTGTCCTTGGGGTAGGACACACTTAGCCAAGAAGTGAGTTGATGTGAAATTGGGCAGAGTAAGTGTGACATACCATGCAAGAACAATCTTTGTGGCTTTCTTCACATCTGTGAGCTTACAATGTTATCAGTGAGAATTACAGATCTCATTAAGAACTGCTTTCCATACTTGGAAGAAAACGATTGTTGAGTGCACATCTTTAAAAATACATTTACTGTAGATTTGATAACACTAACTAATTAAATAATTTTAGTAAAACAAACCATCATTCAATATTTTAATTATTTCATTATATCGTAAAACTGATTTCCGAGAAAAACGTAATCATTGTCACTAAAATCCTATTATTTTATCAAAAGTTATTTCTAATCGAATTTTTGGTAAATGTTGCAGTGGTTTGCATTGAGCCCTGGGGCTCTGGATTCAATTCCAGGCCTGGAATGCTACCTGCTTGGAGTTTCCATATTCTCCCTTTGTCTGCAGTGGTTTCCTTCAGATGCCCCTGCTTCTTCCCACAGTCCAAAAAATGTGTATATATTATATTATAAAAAAACATGTTGGTACTGTATTTGTCTGTATCTGTTCCCCTGCAACCATGAATTGGATGAAGTGCTTAGAAAATGGATAGATGAACATTTCTAAACAAGGGCTATATAAGACTTTCTTTATGGATTTAATTCAGTTTAATATTTAAAATGGCAATCTATGCCGTATCATTTTTTGCTAAACAAAAAATAATCATGTGAATGAATTACTTGGCCTGTCCATTAGGGAACATTAACTCTGTCTAAAGTAGGCTTAATGTAGAAACAAACTTTTTCCCTTCAAAGCAATCATTTCTAGCAATATAACTTCATATAACTTGGCAGTTTTTAGGTATGTACTGTAGGATGTAAATGAGAAATCTGAGATTTCTTTCCTGCAATGAAATTAATTCAAACCACTCACAGATTATTTAATGACGTCCATGTCACTACACATCCACATGAGCTATTAGGGCTAAACAAGATTTCTGTTTTAATACTTTTGCGCAGCATGTGAAGGCTATTTTCAGTTTTGGAAAATGGTTTGGCAAGCATTCGTTTTTTAATTAAAAATTTTGCTTATTCTATTTTTGTTTTAAACAAAAGGACAAAAAAGTGTTATAAAATCTCCTATACATTGAATATGTAAAACGTCCGCAAAGTTGACGTCTTCAACATACTGAAAGAAATGGTTAAATTTAACTGGGAAAATTGCCTTAAGATGGGCTCACAAACCAAGAAAGAAGAGTTTGCTTGTGAAGTGAAGGAGACTGTGAATGTTGAGGAAGGCAATTTGCCAAAATCATTCAGGACTTAAATTGATGTGACTCAATCTGAAGCCGAGCACTGACCCAGAATGGCAAACTAATTGAAATAAAACAAATGAAATTGACAACTCTCATCTACTACGTGATGCTTCCAGCTCCAGAATGATTTCATCACTAGAATGTAGTTTATCACTTGATTCGGCAAAGGTTAAGCAGAAGAAGAGAATTGAATTTCCCCAACAACAGTTGCTACAAGAGCAGACATGTAAAGTTTTAGTATTAGTATTATTCCTACTGCCAGTTAAGTAATCATGATATGCCAGTTAGAAGAAAAGTTCACATATTTACAGAAAACATGTGATTCCTATTTTCTTATTTTCTGTAAACATATCCTTCTTACAGGTAATTCTTTCAGTTTTTGCCATTGTAGTAACAAATGAACTACAGTAATATCGTAGCAGATATCTTTAATAGCTAATATTTTCCAATCACAATATGAGCTTCCTGGGACATCTTTCTTTTGTCATTCTCTGTTCTGCAATGCAGTAAGATCTGTGGAATCATTGGAGCAAGGTTGTTGACCCAAT
Organism: Lepisosteus platostomus; assembly: GCF_059453375.1. Classification (NCBI taxonomy): domain Eukaryota; kingdom Metazoa; phylum Chordata; class Actinopteri; order Semionotiformes; family Lepisosteidae; genus Lepisosteus; species Lepisosteus platostomus. The sequence goes on from NC_142617.1 coordinate 30,137,376, forward strand.
ACATAATATGTTTGAAATCTAATGATCAACAAAGAAAATTGTCTTACTCACTTTATTTTTTTTTAAAAAAAATGCTTCATAGGAAGCTGTTAATTAGTAGTTAGTTTGGAAGATGGGCATGCTGCTGAAGCTATTTCTAGGACAACATTTGATATAATATAAATTCAGCCTCCAAATTATCTAATAAAATGATATAATGATACATTTATAATTTCTTCTCAGAGTGTCTGACCCCTCATTGCCAGTATCAGATGAAGCTAGTTCCTAAACCCCTGGATATACACTGCCTGAGGATGTGCAGGGCACCGGTGAACATGTTTTAAATATGTATATTCCAAATTTGAAACTCTCTAGACGATGACTCCGATGACTTCCAGGACAGATTTTAATGTTAACAGCCATCCCTGAAAGCATTTCTAGGCTGTGCATGAAATGTGTAGCAGGGAAGACAGCATAATTGGGCCATGAACAATTTATAATGGCTTTACAAATCAAATTACATTTATCTCAATATATCCTGCATTCTGCTATCTGTATCGATGCTAATAAGAAAATTAAGGCAGTAAATCACTGCTTTGATTACTGTACTGTACATGCTGATCCAGACATAACACTGCCATCTTAGACAAAACTTTGTAGGGACAATTTTGGTTCAGCATACAGAATCCTTACTTCAGTTGTACATTTCTAAGCACTAATTTATTTCTTAAAGGATTTTCCAAAAAAAAGTAAAATAAAGTCTTACTTGTAAAGTTCCTATTTAACATTTTACAACTGGGATTTTGGAGCAAATAAAAAAGAAGGGGGGTAATTTATCATGAAAATCATTTGCAGAAGAATACCACAATAAAATGTAAGCAGTTAGTGAGTGATGTATACTAGATCTGTTCTTTATGACTCAGCTAATGACCAGCTAAAGCATTAAGTTCTCTCTCGGCTTTGCCTGGGGCCCTGCAACAGGCTGTTAAAAGGAGCCGTCACGGTGTGTACATTGCTGCCTCATTCTCATGAAGTAACACTTAACTGCTGAAGGACTTTATTAATGTGATATGGTTTCAGTGTAAACTTTGCCACTGAAAGCTGTGATGAGTGAGCTAAAAATTTCCTCTGACTTTGTTAGATCCTGCTTTGTTGGAGCCTATGCACCAGACATTTTATTGTACTGTAGCTTTTGTATCCTTACTGATACAAAGCTAACCGAAAGATAGCATTCAAATTCTTAATCGAACACAAATGATGGAGTGTTCAACATGTCCTCTCTCTATTGCATCTTCAGAAATATACAGTACAACTCAAACTTTACTGAAATTTTGTCAACCAAGAAATTCAATTTGGTTGTGGTTGAAAGCACAATTCCCAAAGGAAAGGAATTAAAATCAAGAAAGTGATGTGATCTATAAGGCCTTTTCATCTTTTTTTTATTTTTGCTTAAATATACATTTTTAATGTAAGATTTATTTCAATCTGGCTTCCCCGAGGAATGTGGGTCTCCAGGAAATAGCATAGGGAACCCCTGGATGAAAATGAAAAATATGGCTATATCCAACAAGGTTAAATGAAGAAGAGGATATGTATAGTATGTGTTGTGTATCCATCCATCCAGTTTCTATCCTCTTCTCCCAATTCAGGGTCATAGGGGAGCCAGAACCTATATCAACAAGCACTGGGCACAAAGCAGGTACACCCTGCATGGGACACTAGTCACTTTGCAGAACAGACAAACACACTCACTAAGGGCAAATTTTCACAAAAGTCAATTAACCTACCTGTATGTTTTTGGAATGTGGGGGCACCTGGCGGAAAACATGTCTTAAAATGGGGTGAACATATGCATCCAGAGCTTAATGCAGATGGAACCCCAGGTCTGGAACAGAACCCAGGGTCCCAGTGCTGAGAGAAAGCAATGCCAACAGTCCAGGGGTTCCCTATGCTATTTCCTGGAGACCCACATGCTGTAACTTCCATCTGAGCACCCAACTAAATAATCGAACCTTTGATAGAACTACTGATAGGTTTAATTTGAACGCTTTAATTGTTTTCATTTCCTAAAGGTGTAGGAGGTAGCATTGTGACTATTGCATTTCTTAACTAGCTTAAACTCACCAAATTTTAAGTAAAAAGACAATAGCAAAAACTCCAACCAAGCAATCTTTTGGATCATTTACTGTAAGTAAAAGGCCAAGCTGCAGTGAAAACCAAAAGGTGTGAGTAACCCCTGCTATATTCGCTATGTAGTCTCTCTCATGTTCAGGCCAAAAAATAAAAGTTTGTTTTCAGTGCAAACAAAATGACGTTCACCAAACACCATGGTTCCTGAGTTGCTTGTTTTCATTTGTATTTATTAAAAAATACAAGCTGCCAAAACTTTCCTTTCTTTTTTACTACATGTACTGTAGCAAAGCATTGCAATAAAAAGCCTTCATTTTGTAAACAGTACACGGTCTTGTAAAAGGAGGCTCAGGAAAATTTTCAAGTTTCTCAAATTGACAGGGAATGTAAAAATTCTCTGCTAACCTGTGACTTAGCTGTGATCCCCGCAAACTGGACATGGTATCTTCCAGGTTTTGTCTCAGATCCAGAACATTCTGTACAGTGCGTTTCCTCTGGGACTCCGGGTCTGTGGGAGAAACCAGACAGAAGATGAAAAGAGTGGGGCACATTTTCATGGTTAAACGTAGACAATTTACTGATAATTATTATTATTATTATTAATAATTAATAATAATAACAATAACAATTCCCTTTCATTTAAAGAATGATTTATATTATAGCGCTTTTGGGCTCACGTGGGTATGCGCCCTCACTGGTGCTGCCTCAGGTCAGCCCCCCACTGCTGGGAACTCGAACCTGGGCCTCTGGCATCACTCAAGAGGGAACAAGCCAGTTGAGCTAAAGGGAGATCTCCCTTCAGCCCAGCAGCTGAGGTCCCTGCTGTTCACAGGGAAGGGAGGTGATGTCACCACACTAGCAAGCCATCTCGCACAACCTGTAATGTCCTCCATATGCGTTACACTCTCACCCACTTAATTCCATGAAGGAACCAGCAGGGACACCTCTGGAATGAGGAGTTTTTATACCGGCAGTCCTGGAGGAGATTGCACCTGTGTAAGGCGTTCTTTTCTTTTTCTTTATCAAGTATTCTCACCACGGCAGGCGCACCTTTTTCATACATATTTTTGCCTTACGCTCCCTGCTCTACCAGACTGGGCCCAGTTACATAGGGTAAGTTCAGTCTGGTCACCGCTGTGCTAGCAGTTCTTCTTTTTCCCTGGTTGTACCCCGTTAAATAGGGTAAGCCAAGACTGGAGGTCACAAAACACAGCATTACACTTTTCTTTTTGCTTTTTGTTTATTTTTTCACCCTTTTTGTGTTATTTTTTAGTTCCTGCTAACCCTGCACCAGTACCTCCACCCCTCACAAGGGGCATTGAGCTACTCCCAACCCGCACTGTCCCAATATGTTCCTATAGTTTTTCAAATGATCCCCCACTTGCATGTCGGAGGATACCAACGTTTTACTACCCATCCGAGTGAAGCACACAGCCAGATAGTGTGAAGGGAATAGAATTTAATCATATCTAGATCTTGAATTACCAAATAGTGAAAGTTTGCTTAGTGGGGTCAAATATGTATTATAGCTCATTTACAGTTAATGGTAAAAAACAATTCAGACTTGTTTAATGATTCCAACTGTTAAAAATCCTTCTTAAGATTTTATAATTCCATATGGATGCTTCTGTAATGTCATGAGAGTTAAGAATGTGTGCAATAAAATCCCATAAAAGATATTAATTAAACTGTACACTGTAATACACTATTTATCAATAATATTTCTGTAGTATAACTTGATTTCTATCATAAACTGTACTTACAAAAAAACAATGTTATTGAGATTAGTTTCACATCTAATAAGACTTGGGAGCAATGTTGTAAGGTATTACAGATAAAGATAATCCTCATATAATAAATTACAACTTTCAAGTTGAAGATGTAATTTTTGAAGAGATGCCTGGAATGAAGGGGGGAGTAATTTGTAGTAACTGGGGTCTTGGACCCCTTATTACAGTACATTTTACAGATGTTTCCAATGTGGACACCCCTGTTTTATCCTTCATTATGAACCTTTACCCCATTGGGTAATACATACAGTACATACTGTATGCTATAATTTGCTGTATACAAGCAATGCTGAGGGGTGAGCCTATACTGATACAGCACTTCATCCAGGAGGAGTCTCATACCTATTGTTCATGAAATTATATTATAACAGCTCCAGCATTTTCAGCCGTGCAGGCTTTTGTGGTATGGCAAAGTTTGTAAAAGAAAAAAAACATCAAATAGAAGGTAAAGGAGGAATCTCCACTTGGAGACAACTTGGTCAAGTTAAATAGTAGAACTACCAAGAAAGCTATTACTCTTTATGGTCAAGAAGCAAATAATTTAACAGCATGGTACTGTAACTAACTGTATTGATTTTAAAGGAGGCATCACTATGCCAGCTGGGTAAAGGTTCTTACAGATACTTGTTCACCCTAATCGCAAAATACATTTGCATTAGAAGAAAATTGAGAAACAAATTTGCCCCCCACTCTCAGCCACCAAAAACGACTTGAAACTATGTGATGGAAATGTTCCTTTCTGCATAAATATAATTGTTCTTCATTTAAAAAACAAAACAATAAAAATTTAGATGACTAAAATTGTAGTGTTGATATGACAATATAGTTTCTGTACAATTCTACACAGATACTCAAAGTCCACAATAAAAGGATCCCTTCCTTACTGATGACAAGGCTGAAATATATTCACTTTCTAGGTTTTGATGGTTGTATTTTTTCCAGATTTATTAGGGATGATAAACAACATAACATTTTAGTTGAATAAATTACTTAATTCTGATGCAAAAAACAACAATTCACCTCTTTTTAACCAAAGATAAAAACATTTACAAAATATTACAAAAAAATCCAAATGAACACAAGAATTTCATCTCAAATTCATCTCAAAATAGTACAACAAGTGGGCATATGCAGAGGTGATTAATACAAAAGGCTACATTTTCCCTTTATCTTGAAGTTCTTGTATTTATTTTCATGGTGAAAGAATAGCTGTTGGACTAATTCTAAATATCACTATTCTTTCACAGAGAGTTTCATGCAATGTTTGAAATGTTGTCCCTCTACTTGACTCTACCATGAGTAATGAAAATCACACTATGTGGTCCAATTTCCAACTAGGTCCGACAATGTATTAGTGACTGGAGAGGTCTCTCTGCCACCAACACTAGAGTAAAACTGAATAATACTTAGTGTGGATCTTTAATAATTATGGAATATAGGAACTGGTTTGTGGACTGGCATGTTTTTAGTGTATGCATGGAAACTCCGTAAACATCATTGTTACTAATAAAATCACATCATAGCAGTATTTGATATTATAGGAAATAAATATAATTTTAAAAATTAACAGAAAGGGAAGTGATGATCTGTAAGCTTAGAATTCCCCAATAACATAGCACATAACACAGTTCACTTACAACTAGACTATAATTAATTATTAATAATAATAATAATAATTGCTTACACTTATATAGCGCTTTTTCTGGACACTCCACTCAAAGCGCTTTACAGGTAATGGGGACTCCCCTCCACCACCACCAATGTGCAGCATCCACCTGGATGATGCGACGGCAGCCATAGTGCGCCAGAACACTCACCACACATCAGCTATCAGTGGGGAGGAGAGCAGAGTAATGTAGCCAATTCATAGAGGGGGATTATTAGGAGGCCATGATTAGTAAGGGCCAATTGGAAATTTGGCCAGGACACCGGGGTTACACCCCTACTCTTTTCGAGAAGCGCCCTGGGATTTTTAATGACCACAGAGAGTCAGGACCTCGGTTTTACGTCTCATCCGAAGGACGGCGCCTGTTTACAGTATAGTGTCCCCGTCACTATACTGGGGCATTAGGACCCACATGGACCGCAGGGTGAGCGCCCCCCGCTGGCCCCACTAACACCTCTTCCAGCAGCAACCTTAGTTTTTCCCAGGAGGTCTCCCATCCAGGTACTGACCAGGCTCACACCTGCTTAGCTTCAGTGGGTTGCCAGTTGTGAGTTGCAGGGTGATATGGCTGCTGGCCTAAGCCTCATGAATAAGCATTATCATCTTTAGTAGCAGGGTATAGTGTAGTAGTTTAATAGCCAGATACAGTACATACTGTATGTGAGACTGTCAGCCACCATATTCTCACAGTATCTAAGACCACTTCAGGAGACCATCTGTTGTAAAGGAAATCAATGGGATGTGCACACAAGTGGTCATTAGCTGAAAAACACAGCTCTGCAGACCCTGATGCCTTTCCATGGCAATTTTTTTTATCATGAGCACTAAAGCAACATTTACACCCTTCACTTCTAGCATATTAATGGCACTGCCTGTTGTTTCCCCCTACTAAGGACAAGCCTGCTTGAAATGTACATTACCATTAGCAAGCTGGGCCTGGAATTCCAGACACGGCTGTAATTAGCAGTTGCACAGAAATGTAATAGTGACTCGGGCTTCTGTACCAGCAGTAGTAGCATTTAATTTTTTACCCCTTTCATATTTGAATATATTTGTTACGGGTAAGCTATAACATCCTAGCAATGTCTGAAATTTCTAAGCATTCTATACAATCCTGATGTTTTTGGTAAAGTATGAAAAAAATGTATTTTCATATTATATTGAGAACTTGGTATTAAATAAAATACTTAACGTAAGCAAAATGTATAACATTCATATTTAAAGACATGTATGAATGAAAAACATGTACATAATCCTGTTTGTTGTCATCGTATTAAAGAACTGATACTTAGCAGTACAGGCCATGAAACTGAAATTAATTTAGGCAAAGTTGTAGTAAACAAAGTGTGCAACTTTTTCATAATAAAAAAAGATGGATGTAAAATATATATTTGCTGTCAGTATATAAATAAACTGATATTTTACTCAACTGTATTAAAACATTTAAATGATTACAAAAGTATGTTATAACATTTAAAAAGTTTACTTATTGCAGCCAGCAGAAATAGAATGGCATTTGAAACTGCAAAGTACCTACTTTTTCACACAAAAAAAATGTCATGCATTGGTACTTTCTTTTGCACACGTACTTAACAAATCCAGTTCCTGTAGATAGCTGATTTGAGAGATATTTCTACTGGAATGTCTTCTAATCCTATGTATCCTTTCTGTAATTCTATAAAATGTGATCTTGCATACAATTGTTTTAAACTTTCTTGTCTTGTACTTAGCTGATAAAACTGATTTCTCACATCCACGACGACAGCAAAACATTGTTAGCATCTCCTCTTCCTCTATCAACCTCAGGAACATTCAAACTGTTGCACCTCACTGAATTGGTGGGAATGTCAGATTGTCTTTTCATTTTCTTTGCTTGTCCCTCAAGTTTTACTTTGGCATACATTAAAAGCGTTCGTTTGTTTACAGTAAGAGGGCACAAAACATGTGAGCCAAATCCTTCTTCCTTCTCATCCTCACTAAAATGATCTCCACAGATAACATGAGTATGACGCCCACAGTAAAGACACTGATAACCTCCACTAGTTTGTCTGGAACACACCTGATACATGAAATCACATGACATACTTCCTTCCATACTTCCATGATGTAAGCCATTTTGAGAATGTTTTTTCAGTTGTCATGTTGAACTTAAGATGAGCTTGGGAAATTGTTACTAATATATTTATCGGTTGAGTAAACAATCTCTTCTAATTCTTCTTGCTTCTCAATATTTTATAAAATTTCTTGTGGGAGATTCAAGATTAAACCTACTTTCATTTTACAGCCAAAAAGAACTTCATAAGTTGACCTCTTTATAGCAGCATGGTAGGCACTATATTTGCTTAAGTAGACAGATCTTAGACCTTCAGTTCAATGTCCATTTTTCCCCTCCTGCTTCCATGTCATGATCATATTTTCAATATTAGCAAACTCTTTTCCTTTGTCAGACTGCAAGACCAAGGGAAATCATTCAATGAGTAAGGTGGTCCTGGTAAAGTACAAAAAAACTTGAATTCACCATCTGGATGGGTTTGAAAATCAATTAGATCGTTTTGATACCAAAAATTTAATTCAGAACAACAAAACCTTTTTATAGCCTTTTCTTGCTTTTGCTGACGAGACTCGCACAGCTGAATAAACAGTTCAATATCATGAGGAGTAATATTTTTATACCTACAGTAACTGAGAGCTCATTGATCATATTGGTATGTACACCATGCCCATGTGGAAATGTGTCATCTGAAGTACATCAAACAATTCACTGTCGGAAACATGATACTGGAAAGTACTGCTTCTTTCCTCGATCGGCTTTATGAGATTATATTTTTCTGTTGTACAACTATTACATCAAACCCTTTTAAGCAATCAGTAGTGCAGGGGTTCCTTCTTCAGTGTGCTTTTAGCGTTTGCCACTTCAGCAGTTAAATACTGATGACTTTTTTCCTTAAGGAAAACACTGTACTTAGACTCAACGATACATTTTTTTCTGATAATTTGGTATGAAACTGTTCTTTCATTGTGACAACACCATCGATGTTTCTCCATTTCTAACGTTACTGACTGAAGGGTAGTGAAAACATTGTCTCTGTACATACAGTACATGGGTAAGCGTCATGCTGTGCTTCCTCAAGAAACAGCTCTCATTCCACACACATCCAAAAATGCATTTTATATGAAACGCCTAGGTAATCTATAGATTTTTTTTTCATACTTTGCCTGGATTTGTAGACATTTTATAGAAGGCCTATTAATTGTACAAAAAACTTAATTTCATACTTTGCTGGTAACATATTCATCATATCCCAACTTTCAAGTGATTCCCAATTAACCATCACAAAATTTAAATGTTTTTTTTTAATATAAACAGTAACAATGAGGCTCTTGACTTAATGTTACCATTACTCAAAATATATTAGTTTGGTTATGTGAAAATCCATCAACACTGTGCCAATTGAGAAATTTTCTATCTAATTTAAATGATTAATTATTATTTTAGTAAGAGTGAGTTATGTTTACACTTTTAAAGGAACTGGATCACCCACTGACACTAACTTAAAATCTGTGCATAAAGGAGAAAAGATATCACCAGCTATAGTCATTTTGTAATTTGTAGACAGGATAATAAATGCTTCTTCTTATGTGGTGGACATTTATGACATTTTCTTTTATGAGAAAGTAATTTTTTTTAAAAATGACATGGTTCCTTATTGACAGGCAGCAACAATGATTAATTATACAGTGAAAGGCTAGAGTTGTACTTTTTTCTTAAATAATTTCATTGTATTTTTTGAATAAACAATGCTCTTTCTTTTGTTTGATTTTGCTATGCAGATCAGTCTCTATTTTTTCCCATTTTTATATTCCACCAAAGTGGAACTCCAACTATGAAATAGGACCCTATTTTTTCATTTTCTGAGAAATGTGGCTCACACCAGTGACTCAAATCAAAATAATTAATGTATTGCTATGCAATAACTTTCACAGTGCCTAAGGAGAGTTAGCATCAGGAGGAGAAGCAGTACATCTCTCACTGATATCTTTGCAGCCTGCAGGTGTCTGGGAACCTAGAAAACCTTGGACAGCTACAGTAATCCTATGGAACTCTTGGGTACACTTGGCTAGTAGTGACTTAACCAAGACATGAACTCACAATGTCTGGATCACAGAGCTCAAGCTAGGTCAAGACTGGCAGATCCACTCAGGAGCCCAGATTTTGTTTTATTGCTAGTCATAAAAATACAATTCCTTGCACCACAGCTAACATTTTCTGCAAAGCAACTTTTAATATTAAAAAATATATAGCAAGATGTTAAACCAGCTTAGGTCTTTCTCTGGAAGGTTTTCATATATTTAATAAATTGTATTATAATTTGTAATTCCTTGCATAGTTCATACAGATGGACATTTTTTAGAATCTACACAGTCATATAAGCTATTTGGGGATGAATAAACATGAATGGGAGCATCTTTGACACAGAGCTGCTTGAGCTAATAATTTTACAATCCTGAGCTTGCTCTAGATAGTGATTTTTTTCACTGCTTAACAGCAAAATAGAATGAACCAAATTCAGATACCAAACTAAAGAGAAATTAATGCCATTGGAGATCAAAATGCATTGCTAATAGAACTGCTCTGTGATTTGATATTAAATAATGTCCTATATCCTCCTGTGTAGTCCAGAATTACAGTAAATCAAAGGAGAGTGTGAACAGTGGGTAAAAGCTCTTACAGTATGTTTTTTGTGCAACATTTTATTGCGCTAGGCAGACATTCTTAGTCCTTGATTCTCATACAAATTATGAGCTCCCTGTAAAAACAATTGATAACATAAAAAAGCTAAAAAATGAAATCTGCAAGCACTAAGTACATAGGATTGAATCTCACAGAATTTAAACCAAAACCAGAAAACCTCACTGGAAACTTTATGAATATGAACAATTGCATATAACTATTGATTAAAGGATATGGCAACATTTTCTATTACAATAAGGTTAATTGTAAGGCCTGGCAAATTACATTTCATTTCACTAGTGGTAATCCATAAAAGTCTAATTTAATCCATCACCTGTTTCCTTCTTTATGTTTAGAGAAAGAACATCCATTATGTGCAAGCACATCAGATGTATGTCATCCTTTAGAGCATTTGTGTTTTCTTTTAGCTTAATGTTATGTATTACTTCTTTAATTTACAATAGCCAGTAGATATATCACACTGCATCCTATGAAACCTATGAATCTAATCCTCAGAACATGGCTGCATTTTATGTTCTCTTTGCTTTTTGGTGTCAGAATGATTCTTTCTGAAGGGTCTTCAGGAGATGCAGCTCACAGCATTGCAGAAGAAAAGAAGATGGGCCTTGACATGCAGAATGGAGTCTCCTCCCTTGCCCTTCTTGTGTTGTCAGTGTGCACAGCCGGATCCTGATGTGATAAGCTGCAACTAGCAGCTGAACAGAATGTGCCCTGCGCCCCAGTGCTTGGCCCCAGCTGTGCAAGAGTGTGGCGAATGCATGCTGACAGGCGGAACACCAGAGTTTCAGAAAATCCTGTCCTGCCGGCCATGAGTCTCTCTCCAGCTGGCCAGGGAGACATGAGCTGCTCTGTTGAGGTGAGGCCATGACCTTTAGTGATATCACACTCACCACCAGCTGCAGTCTGCTAGATAAGAACTAAAGCAAATGCGCTGGCTTTTTTATACTTCATGCTAGAGTTTATGGTCATGAGAGATTTATTATGTTGAGTTGCTGGGTGATTGAGAAATATTAATAAGAGGATGATGTCACTTTAGGTATTTGTCAATGCCAATCAAAAAATATGATGTGTTATATGTACTAACATGTAGTAGGATTTTCACATGGACAAAATGAGTTATAGTGCATACTATAAAACTTAATTATAAAAAAAATTTCAAACCAGATGTAAACCTAATAAGACCTTCTCTAAAGTAATATCAAGAAAAGTCAGTTGGAACTTTGAGAAACATTTTAAAAAGTCAGGTCTGACTTCATCATACTTTGGGTGACACATGATTTTTACTGTTTTGTACTTTAATGTCTTACAAAATTCTGAGTCTTGCCCAGGGTGGTCATCTTTGTTGCCACAAGACACTAGGTGGCAGAATTGTCTCTGCCTATACATTTTGGAAAAATGTTACTGGAAGTGTCCAGTAACGATACCAGTAACAGCACAATTGCCTTAGTTTACTTTTTAAAGGAATATTAACATTTCCAGGGCCATCAGGCAGAGATTGTAAAGATGAATTACTGTATAAAACTGCTCAAATTCAAAACCTGGGCTTTTTCTGCAAAACACAAGCTCATACTAGACAGGTTTACCGGGACACAGAAGCCATTATATTTGTAACAAAAACTGAGGTCTTACATAAAAATCAGATCCAAATATTTGTTAACCAATACAAAATTTTGTTCTGAATGAACTGCTGTAAGGACATTAATTGAATTGAAACATGGCTGATTTAATCAAAAATGATAATTTTTATTTGTCATATGGATTTTGCGAAAAGGGTCTCAATACAAACATTGCTCAGTCTCAAAAAATGTATGGTTTCTTAACTCTAAACGTTATTGGTATAATTCTAGAAACCAATAGGAGAATATGCTACACCATTTGATTCATGACAATAAAACCTTGTTAAGAATTACACCTCACATGTAATAACAAGGTTTTCCCTAAGGTTAAATTATGGGTTAACTTAAATGGTTAGATTAAACAATTAGATAATTATAAAGAGCTTAAAACTATTTGGCCAATTACCTCCAATCTTAGTATAATTTTTCTGACAATATGATTAATGTACTGTATGTAGAAATGGGGCTCCCATTTAAATCAAGATGGCTGCCTAACCGCCATTTTCTTCTGAATGCTAAATCTGCTGCTGTTTTAGGAATTGCTATAATGATGAAAATTCAACTTGACAGGACTAAACACGCTAAAAACAAAGTAAAAACTGCTTCTGACTTGCACCTCACATGTAGCAGTAACACATTTTATTTCCACAATGGGTCATTAATTGCTCGGTATATATGAAAGATATCATTCGAGATTCCCTTTAGTTTACTCAAATTTTCAATCACCTTATTAAAGTATGTGCTTTGGCACTGGAAGCCTTCAAATCCTATTGCGTTTTTCTAGTTTGCCTTTACTTTTTTATTTTCATATGTGTAATATATGTTCTGTAACAGGCATCTTAGCTAGCCTTCAGATGCATAAATACGTTTTTTTTGTCTTTGGTCCTACATCGTTATTCCATTAACCATTTTATGCTCTTCACCATAAACCATTGCCACATAGCCATACCTTTCCAACTCTGAAAAGCAGTGCTAATATTAACATCATTAACATAAATTAGTCACTTACAGTATAATCAATGGGAGTTGAATTCCAATCATAAATAGTAAAAATGCTATCTTTTCCTAAGGGTTCTGTACCACTGTTTTGATCAGAGCTAGCCACCTCAGATCCTTACCTGTCTCTCCGTACCTAAGGTTTCACTTATGTTATTGTCTTAATCATTGACTTTACTAGGTCAAAGCTCCAAAGATCTTGTTAAAATAAAAGCTCAAAGAAACCTACTGTTTAATGTCTGCAGGCTTGTAACAATCATAATCACTGTGCTTGTCTTTTATGTTATTTTTGCTGTTTTGATTTTTCAATAATAACTACTTTGTCAAACAAAACTTGAGCAATCTCAAGTCAGCACAATAGGGATAATGCCTAGGTCTTTGCTGACCATTTTCCCTCCTTAACAATGCTGTCAAGGATAAAGATTGAGAAAGGAAAGAATACAGAATTGGTGAAAGAGGTAATTTTCACTAATTATGTCACTTGTCAAAATCATTTTGTGCATCTTAACTAATTTATATTTATCACAGCAAAGAGGGATGGGTGTTCTTTTGCAGTTTTTGCTGATATTTAACATTTTTCACCTACTGTATAAAGTGTTTAGTTTGAACATTCAAATTTTGATTACTATTCTTAATTTAAAAATATTTATACATCATATATAACTCAACAAAACAGGACATTATTGGAAAGGGTAACTACTTTTGCAAGACACTGAATATATTTTGTGCAGCTTTTTTATGATTTAACTAATGCACATGTGGAGCTGACCCGACTCTGTACAATTATTTATGGCACTGCATGGGTTTCCCACATTGAAAGAAGCATAGTTCAGTCAGGTGGGATGTCAATTCTACATCCTCAGTCCATAAGAAGCTTCCTTATTCCTCTGATCTCTGGGGGCTGTGAAACCCAGCTGCAATAAAGATGTTGAATTTTAGATGCAAATTTTCCTGTCATCCACAACTGATTCCCTGTAGAGACTGAAAATTAACATTAACCAGTTAATCAGAAGGACTAAGCTGAGATAGGATGGGCTAGGATCAAGTGAGCGAACAAGCAGGGGGAGTTAAAGATATCAAACAAATAATTTGTTATGCTCATTATCCTATTCAGAAGTATTCCTATTTGTTTAAAGCCTGCTGCATTCTGCTGCCCTGCTTTGAATGTTAATGGGTTTGTTTTTACAGAGTTGGAGAGAAGTAATGCAATTTAGAAGGTGTACTCTTATCCATGACTACAATATCTGTGGCATGATTTCATTCATTTTTGCATGTTCGAAAACAAGAGTAAAGCATTAGGATCTCAATTGGGAATAGTGAAGTGGAGCAAAAAGACTCAGTGGACCTCTGAGCATCAGTTGAGCATTAGAATTTCAATTGTGAATGGTGAAGTGGAGCAAAAAGACTCAGTGGACCTCTGATGTCTTGAGGACTATCTGCTAAAGAAAACCTGGCTTCCTTATTTTTGAAAGGAAGACCAAGGTATCTGTATAAAATTACACTTTTATGTTTAGCCTCAACCCTCCCAATTGGTTTTGGCTGATATTACTGGACTTAAATAATATCATTTAATATAATATGATACAATACCATAATATTATATTTAATATAGTAATTACACTATAATAATATAAAAGAGCATTCTAACTAAATCAGGAAGCAATGTGTGGAACACTGTACTTAATAAATAAATATGACAGACTAATTTATTATGTTAAAGTAGCTGATGAACTTTGAAAAAAAAATATAATTCCTTACATTTTGAAGATTTTTATATAGATCTCATGCAATTAACATATAAGGAGGGACTCAATTCATCCAGTCCCTTGGGGAGTGCAAGTTTTGCAGTCTTTGATCTGACAGCCGGCAATCCTATTGAGTTTTGAAGGCATACACAGATTCCATCTAATGGCAAATATGAGTCATTAAAACAAAGCATAAAAATTGTTTCAAGGTTTTAAAATGGAAATTTCTCCAAGCTTTGTTTTTAAATTTAGTAGTGTTTTGAAAAAAAAAAAAAACTATAAAATGTCAAGAGTTAGCTAAATTTAAAGATGAACCTAGACCAAAAATCTCCCATTGACTGGATGTTGATGGTATAAGATACCATAGGTTATGTCAGTGGTTAACTGGTATTGAAACCATCCAGTAGTGGCTGAAAAATCTTTTAGCTGCCTGAAAACTACCACTCATTCTTCAGTAAACTGGTTTCCCGAACAGTATACTGTATACTTGTATCATTCCAGTGACCTCATGTGGGCTAAAATTAGATAACGAGCAGTTAGACTTGAAAAGTGCACCGTACATTTTCAGCTTATTTCAATTTGTGAAGCAATTTTTTTCACTTCACTCCCGACCTAGGTGACAAGCAACAGTAAGATGAAGAACTGATACATCACTTCCCAAATTGAAATAAGAGAGAAATTAAGGGAGGCAAGGTTGTGCATGCCCAAAATGGAATTCACTGAGTAAATCGTGGTTAATAACCTCACTCTTAAAACATGTATTTTTAATGAAAAATTATTCCTGGGACCTGGACCTGGGTTTAATGTCTCATCTAAAAAATAGTACCTACTATAGCACAGTGTCTCTAATCACCATGCTGGCACATTGGACTGCGAATTCTGAACCAGAAGAAATAGTGTCTCCTCAGAGGTCTCCCATACCAGCACTAATCAGACCCAGCCTTGCTTACCTTCTAAGATCTGATACTAAGAAAGTGTTCTTTAAATCGGATTGAAAGACTGGAAAGACTGATTAAACGTTGTACCTGTAGATACTAAATGCAACATTTTTGAATATGCACAAGACAAAAATACTGTGTTTTCAATGAAAAAAATACTTAAGATATTTTATTTTGCAGAACAACATGGCAGTAATGGTGAAAGGAAATTATTTTTTTGCATTTTGGAAGAGGATGGTATTTTAAACCCATGACCCATTTTTTTATTTACAGGGCCCTCGTGTCCGTGGTATCATTTAATTTATAGAAATCAATACATGAAGAATGCTCTGAGAAGTGTTTGAGAAGATATTGAGATAAACTTTAGAACTTTCAACTTTTCCAAGTATAGCAAACAACAAAATAAAATGGAACAAGTATAAATGATGAACTGATGATCCTTTGTTGAAGGCAAACTTTGCTGAAGTTTCTCTCCAATAGTTATAATTTGTCATAGCAAGTGACACAATCTCTCTTTTGTTCTGTGTCAAATTATTGAACTCCATTTTCCATATTTAGAATTGTAACTGTAGCAACAATTATATATTTTTTTTATCTGATGTATCCACTAGTACAGTAGGTGCTAAATGTCTCATAGACAGGTTCAAAAGGACGAGAGACTAGGAGTCTTCTTAGGCCTTAGTGGTCTTATTTGTTTTCATGGCAGTTCTAGGCATCTCATCATGTTTGCAACTCCCAGAACTACATGAAAGGATGCTGTCTGAATTTGGTGCTAGATGATTGAATAATGAACCTAGGTACACGATTCCATTCATACTGAGGCAGGAAGTGACACAAGGTACCACAGTGCTTTGGAAACATGTTTTTCTCTATGACCTATATATTTTACATTAGCAAAATTACAAGGTATACATTATAATTATAACTATGCAAAAATACAATTACGAGATATCCAACATATTTTGTTGAAGAGTTTTAGAAATGGGGGCACTAAACATTAAAGCAACTATTCAAATATTGAGCAAATTACTGAACACTAAAAGCAAGACAATATATTATGGAGTTAAAAAATCAAGTGCAGTTGATATTTAAGTAAGTCTGAAATAATACCTTCAGAGGCTGTGTCATCAGGGAACATAGTTCAGATTTGCATAATAATTTTGTCTTTTTCCCGGATGCTAGGAAGAACTTGTGACCTTCACTGTTTGAAAAGAACAGGATCCATAATTATATGCATGTATCTTTATATTCAATAATGCCTTTTTGTCATTATTTATATGTTTATATACAGTACTATATGCGTACAAGAACCATTTGTTTACAGTAAGTCCTATTCCATAATTTAATTTCCTTTAATTTGATATTGGAAGTGCATTTCAAAATGAGAAGAGGAGGCACTTCTTTACCTTAATGGCAGTATAGAAGAAGCTACTAAACCATGTTCCATCCATGATGTACATGAGTTGAAATGATACCCTGCCTTCATTCACAAAAATGGTTAGATTAGATTCTTGAATCAATTAACTACAAAGTACGATATTGTTTAGATGGGTGCAGTGGTACGAAGCCCGGGAGGGGGCATCAGTAGGAAAAATAAGTTATATCAAGGGAACGATTTACAAATCGTCCCCACAAGATAATGAATCCGTTCCTACGATTTACAGTTCGTACGCATGAAATAACTAAACCGTTGTCTCATTTTCTTTAATTCGTGAGCATGAAACTACGTTTTCCTTAGTTTTCTTTGTGTCATGGAAGTCACAGGCACAAAGAAAGTTTTTAAAACGCCAGCATTATCCCCAGCTCTGAGCAAAAGCTATCAAACTCTAGTAAACACGTTACCACATCTTGATATACATATAATAGCCTATAAAGATGCAACAATGTGTTATTTAGCGTTTGATAAAATTAAGATACTTCCAGGACAGTAGGTCTTTGAGCCGAAGAAAACGCTGGCATTTTATGTGCATGAGACTTCCGCGACACAAAGAAAACAAAGGAAAGAGTTGGAAAACGTTGTTTTGTGCTCACGAATTAAAGAAAACGAGGGAACGATTTAGTTATTTTCGTGCGCATGGACTGTAAATCGTAGGAACAAATTGTAAATTTTCCTACTGATGGCTCCTCCCAGGCTCCATACAATGGCCTCCTCATTTTTGTAATTTTATTTGTGTTCTTGTGACCCACCAAAAATACCCATTGATAGCATTTTTTTACAAACAAAAAGGGCAGAAAAAATTAACAAATATGAGACTTGTTTTCTTTCCTAATATTTAAACATATGCATACCTATAAATTAAACAACAGCAGATAAAAATTCAGGACACAAAGCGTAATTTACAATGTCTCCAGTCATGATTATAATCACCATCTTTATACCTTTATAACTGATCCTGGCAGTCAATCAATCCCTATGAGGGACAAACTGTCCTCATCCCAGAGTCTTACTTGACAAATATCAACAACTTTAAATTACATTGTATCCATCTTTATTTTAGTGTGTGAAATGGTATAACATTAAATGTTTTTTGATCCAGCAATATGTAATCTAAAACAATGACAATCTTATTCTAAAAAAAATATTTTTCTAGGGAATATAAATGCAGGCATAAACATGCTTACAGACAATGCAAAAAAATAGGGCTTAAAGGAATTATATTGCAACAAAGAGTTACAGTGTAAGTTTTTTTTCAATCAAGATCCTTCTTGGTAATGGTATTATTAAAAATTGGTTTCCTTATACGTGAAACCAAAAGATTGGAAATTAAATGTTTTTTTTTGGGAAAATAAGACGGGTAACTGTTCCTATTCTCTCAATTAATATACTGTTTTCACAATTTTCAGACATTGACATGGAGTTTTTCATTGCTTTTTTGCCCAAAGCTGTAATTGACATTTTGGGAAAAATCATGTTTACAGTAGATGTTGTTCAGTGAGGTTTTTTTTTTGCTATTTTTTATTGATACTGTATCATTCAACTTTACTGGACTGGCTCGAGAGAGAAGTGAAAAAATGAGAAAAGGGTAAATGAAAAGAACATAACTTATTGTGAAAGCAAAAGAAAAAAGAAAAAGCTGAGCATTAAAACTGGCAGACAAGTTTGCTCAATAATTTTAGATTGTGTGCTATCCCAAGGGACTCTGGCACTGAGGTCAAATCAGTATTCTCAAGTTCTCTAAGCCTAATTTTGAAAACCAAAAGAAAGATGACCTAAAATGCGCCTTGTCTGTGTTTCTGAAACTCTAAAACCTCTTTGCTTCACTATCTAATTCTCCTCACAATGCGAATTAAGGAGTGAATGACTTTGATACCCCTGTAAGCAGTGGGAAGGGAGCCCAGACAACTGGAGGCTTTATTACTCATTGTAGCTCTGAAAAGCCGGCAGTGCTACAGCTGCAACTACTTCTGGAGAAAGTCCAAGGCAAGTAAGCCCATTGCCTGTAATGGCCATTTTATACACATAATGCCAGCAGTCAAATGTAAGACAGAAAGTGCTATAAAATTCCACCTCCTACAAAGATGTTATTACAATACAGAGTACAGTTTTAACTAAAAAGAGCTGTGGCCTGAGTTAGTCTTATGTAAGAGTGAGATTATAGAACTATTTGAGATTTATTGTGAACTCAGTGATTCTTTACTCCTGTTGTGGCACAAAACAGAGAAACCTTCCTCAGATTACCTAAACACTCAGATAGCTGTAATTAATGATAATTTCACTCCTCTTACTTGCTTAAATTAAAATAAAACTGGAAACAGCTATGGCCTCACTATAAATATGAACATAAGAAATGTTTCTCTCATTCAGACCATTTTTTGGTAGTTTAGTAGCTAAATGACTCAGAATGGCCTAATCCACCCAGCTGGGGGTATGTAAGGAAGCATTTCCTATTCTTCATCTTAAATGAATTTTCTTGTAGTTTCCTATTGTGACTCTGTATAAGTTCCAATACTTAGCTTGAATTGGTCCCCTGAGTTGACCCTATCTCTTTTGTTTTAGACTGAAGACATTTAGCATCCATAACTTGTATCTGACAATTCCTAAAATAGGCATCATTCAAAATGAGCATAATATTCTACATGGGGCCTTAGTAGTGCATTGTAAAGCTTGAACATAACTCTTCTTGATTTAAATTTCAACAAGTAAGTTTAACAAAACCTTCAATGTTGTCTATAGAAGGTTTTGCTTAACTTGTTACTTTTAAAATGCAACTGTGTTTTAAACAGTCTTCTGGTTGAACTCTATCAGTTGTTTCCATAACTTTACAAGCAACAGAAGTAAGACTCATTGGTCTATAGTTTCCTGGTTCCATTTCGTAATCCTCTTTTTGAGTTAGATTTAATTTGCAGTTATTTGGTCTGTGGGTACAGCACTATGAATAATATTTCTTGCTTCTGTGAGGATTAAGTTCTACATGATGATAAATTTCCAAAAACAGTTTTATTTGTCCTCTGAATCAGAACAATATACAGTAGTTGCTATTACTATTATTCATTATTTGTCAGGCTTTTGTGTGTTCTTGATTGTACAGTATGTTTTTCTTTTTATATTATTGCTAGATTAATCTATTCCAATAAAATGTGTTACTTCAGAGAATCATCAAGGCTGACATTCAGCACATGATGTGGAGCAAGCATGTGTCTATTGTACAGGCTTCCCTTTGGTAAATTTGGTAAATGTTTACATTTTACATGAACATTGGTTGATTGTAATATTCTCCCACAGTATACCATACCTCCTTGCATCCAGTTCACATGCTGTATATATAGATATCACACATACTGTAGTCAACATCCTTCTAAATACTGTAATACAGACAGCAAAATACAAGAGGAAAATAATCTAGTATGTGTTTCATTGTGTTACATTCAACAACAAGTACATTTTTGGTAATTCAAATAATTGCCTTGGGATTTGGATTACAGTTTTAAGGTGTTGTCATTACAATATGCTCAGATATACTGTATCTACTCTTCTTAGTTTTCTTATGAAACTGGTAGACAATGCAAACAGAACAGCCAAAATTTAATCTCTGTTAAAATGTAACAAAAATGGTGTGTGAAAGCAAGTAGAATTAATTGGAAAACTGAAAATATAACACAGAAAGGTAATGTATCACATAAACAACCTTTGCTCTTTATACACAGGCTCAGGCAGACAGTCAATACTGAAATGAGCAGAAAACCTCTCTGCAATTATGGAACTATGTGGCACTTAAATCATTTTATATCAGTAGGCATTACACTATTAAATTTAATAGCTAAAATGTACACCAACCTAAATTTATGCACAACCACAGCTCTGAAATATAACGTTACGGTATTTTTTAACAAAATTACTTTTTTTCTGAAAATATTATTTTTCTCTGAGGTGCATACAGTATATGTATGATGATATCAGAGTCTGCATAAAAACAGAAAGTATTTGTGTGAAGGCCCACTGCTACCTTTATTTAAGGTTTGGTTCTTCCTAAGCCTACTTAGTACATTTGTTAATTTTGGAAAAAAAATACAGTAACTGTATATTTCTAAATATGAGGCATTTAATATTGATATGTGGTAAGGGAAATAAGTGTTTTATAAAATATAATCACCATCTGATAATAATTTCAAAATATCAGACTAAATAAATGAATTAATTTACAAATTAATTTCTGAAATATTTAATACAGTAAATGAAGAAGGTTGATGAAGAATCATTAAAAAAGAAAGCTCATCAGGCTGCTCAACAGAAAATCACAGAACTTTTAATTAATCTGATAAAATGTATTTAAAAACAAAGGGGGTGAGGATGACAGAAACTCCTCTCAACCTGATGAAGGCTGAAAAAAGCCTCCTAATTGTCTCCCTACATGTTCAACATACTGTAAGTACCTGGATGCATCAAATGAGACAAGTTGCTGCTTATAAGCTCACAGTACGCCTAGGATGGCTAAGCTTTTGTGAATGTCCCCATCTGAGTGTTGTCATATAAATTGTTAGATAATGAAGCTAGAAATTAAATGTTTACAACCTCTACATTTTCTAATCCACAAAAGACAAACACCAGGAAATACACATCAGAGCTTTCATCCACAGCTTTCATTACATTTTTGTTTTACTGCTTATTGCACCACTTCATGAGATGTTTTACACAGGTAATGAAACTCATTGATCAATGACCACATTTTGAAGAAATGGGTCTCATGCTTGAAGTAACATGATCTTAAACTCAGTCCTGTTGCCTGTAAATGTTTGTACATGAAAAATGTTTGAGACAGTTGTGGCCAAAGACTGTAGGATGGAGCCTACTAAGCAAAAGGATGTGGATGAATAATAGATTTTTCCATCAAAAAGAACAAAAGAATATTTGAACTTGAAGTACATTAAAAGGTTTATATTAGTGTAAGACGTACAGCAATTCCCATACTGTAACTAACTGGAATTTACTGTTACTTAGTGGAAGTAAGGTCCTATGTCAATCATCAATGTGGTGTACTGATGTTTTAGAAACCCAGTCCTTTTCTTCCACACTTGGATGACTAGGCTATTTTGGGGGAATTGGAGATCAAAGGGGAATGCCATATTACACTGAGTTGGGATGTTAATCCAGATTACCACAGAAAACTTCATTTGCAATAAATGAAGGCCAGAGGACATCTGCCTTGTCATCAAAAATGGATAAAGAAAAGCACTCTTTTTCTCTTTCATCCTTCTAAGATATGGGTACATATGCTTTTATTTGGCATTATGGTCACAGTATATAATTTTACTGGATTTTGCTGCTGTGCTGAGAAAGAACAACAGACGGCAGTGCACTGAATAAAACAGTGCTTCTTCCATTGAAGGTGTCAGTTTGGGTATCTAACTAGTATCATGTGGCTTTTTTATTTTTCTGTGTTTCATAAAATTTAGACTTCTATGTTTCCTGGCATCTGAGCAGAGCAACAGCTATATGGCTATTATTGTTTGACTGGCTGGAATCGAAAGGATGGCATGCAACTGTCTGGATTTCAATTTCCTCTGAAACAATGACTCTTTTGGCCTTCCAGGAACCTGGAAGTGGTGTTATTAGTGAGTGCTGCATTAATCCTCAGATTGAAGATTTAGCTTTGCTGTTGTTCTTTGGGGCTTCAGTATGAAAACAACAGAGCTTGAGACAGAGAATGTATACAAATGACCTTTTCTCTCCAGTGTTGGAGCAATGTACAAGAGGCAGTTAATTAATCAGTAATTCTCATTATTATATATTGTGGTAAATCCTTGATTCTGAAAGCATACCTCAGAGATCTTTACACATTAAAACATGTAACTTCAACATGGATGTAAAAATCATTCTAAATGTAAACTTTTGCAATTAAAAGCAATGAAACAAAATAAATAAAATCATTCAAATTCTAGTTAGACTTCTTCATATTCTCACTATAAACATAACTGTGTGGTTAAGCAGCTCTAAATCTACTTCCCTTTCACACATATCTACAAACAGGAGACACTTCAAATGCTTGCAACACTTTTTATTAAGTGGAAGGGCAGATGTACCAACATCTGTGTTGTCTACTTAAAGCTATGATCTGTCAGCTTCCCTTGGACTGTTATGTCACTCAGAATTTTGGTACTCAGGCTAGTACGCAGTAGATAATAAGACCTTCCATATTCACTAAGGAAAATGTCTCTCTAACGAGACACTCCACCCCTCACCAATCTTACCCCATACTTTGTCACAGCACTGTTTATGTATCACTCTACTTGGGGATGTTAAACCCCCATGGACTCTTATAAAAACCATCTGCAGGTCCTAAACACTCTATGCCATTAATTCCAGGCTGTGTAAGTCATCTTTAGTGGCATCACACATGCCTGCGATCAGTGTGAGCGATAGATGAACAGTGTTAAATTTGAGCTTAAGCTACACAATAGAGCTTGTATAGTAATGAACAACAAGCAGGCTCTGTGGGTTGCTCATTCAGTCCATCTTATGATCTCAGGGAGTGCCTGGAGCTTTTGAATTAGTGGGGAGTTTCATTATGTAAACTCCTCAAGTGAATAAACTTGATATCCAACAAAGCTGTCTATTATATGACTAGATGGATCTTTACCAGAGGGTATTCATTCATAGTGTTGCCTCATCAGCTACATTAAGTTTTTTGGAAAGCAGACCATGTGAGAAAAAAATGGAACATTTCCTTGAACATGTGTGAGGACTGCGTACAATGAAGAACATATTTTTCTTTTACAATACAGAAACAATATACAGTATAAAAAGGAAACAAAATAAGCCTAACTAAACCTAGTTAAAGAAGTGCTTTATCTGCTGACCTGAAAGACTGAAGTCAGAGGTCAGCAGTCGAAGCCTTCATGCCTCTTTCAGTTTATTTAATTATTTAACATACTTGGAGTTTGTATCCTTAAATTCCCAGGAGTTTTGCCAAGTTTCCAGACTGTTTTCTCAATCTGATCTTAAATCAGCCCATTGATTTACACAGATGTTTCCAAAACTCAAGGTTTTCAGGTTTTTGGGTGGCGTCTTGAAGAAAACCACAAGCTGAGTAATGTTTAAATTTTTAGTAACTTAACTTTTGCCTTTTGTAAGCTCACTGCTTCAATGACTTGAGAAAATGTCCTTGTTTGTATTCAACTTTGTATACTGTTGTCATGTTATGCAGCCTAATCAGCACTCCACCATGAAGATATAAACATAGAACATGTTATTTGCTATACTTACTGCATTTTATACCTGTTTCAGTGCACACAGATTTTGTGCAACTGTTCAACAATAGCTATGGGAAACAAAACTGTGCAATGAGCATGAAAATTAGCAACTAACTTCTCTCCCAGAGCAGGGGCTGTATGGTGTTGGAAAATGTACTTCAAGACAGCCTCTTGCATTCTTGGAATAGCAAAGTCTATGCAAAACCACCATGTGAAACAACACAATGTGTATCTTGGAAATCAAGCCAATGGAACCATCAGTATATTGTGACAAGCAAGAGACAAAAATTATCCCTGTTTCTACAGTTGTACTACAAAGGAAGTACACCTTGTGAACATTTGAAACAACAAAATCAATTTTTCTGTTATTATTTTCTGAATGGGGGTTAGAACATCTGCAGAGGTCTGCCTCAATTAAGCACTGAAGTGAGAGGAAATAACAGAATTGTACACATCAAATGAGAGTAGAATGGATTTTTTTAACCATTTTTAGTTGTACTAATAATGTACAAAACCTTTAGAAATTAAAATAGTTGATTTTACTTGACTACAAGAATCAAATAATTTGACAGCTACCACATAGAAAAGTCTCCTCATTCAAAAATGATGAACACATCACAGTAGAATCCGAATGATCAATTTGGCTGTTTCAATCAGCATTGTCTGAAACTAATTGTGTAATTGTTTTGACAAAATATTTTCTTCAGTTCTATTAGCATTCATTTGCATATGTTTGTACATCTCTAAACAAGCCAGTAAAATGTATGAAATACAGTTACAAAACAGATAATAGCTGATATATTCAAAGAAGATTAATATCTGATATTTTAAAAAGGCAATACTGTTTGCAAGCAGTCCCGCCAAAGCCCCTTGATTTGCATAAAAATGATTATATTCCATGTGCATTCAGCCTGTAGTAACTTACTCCTGAACAGAATGTTACAGTCATTGAAAGGGAATCCCCCACCCTTTTTAAAATAGTACACACAGAATTAGATTGAAACCTAAATTACATTAGCATTTCATGCACAAGCCCAATGTCATTAGTTAAGATCCTAATTGCATTACACAGTCACTCAGAAATGAATGATGTGCAGGGAAAAAAATGATCTATAAATACAAATGTATGACATTAGATTCTGTCAGCTGCATACATCTTCATAAATATGTGTCCTTGTGCTTTTGTTTTCTGCAACTGTTTATCAACTACTAGAAAATATTCTTCTCATCAGTTTAAGAAAGCGAGATAAATGCTTTGTGACATTGGAGATGCAGGCAGGTGTCTGAATCCAAAGCAAATGATTACTACAACTCCAAAATCCCTGGATCTCCTGGCTATTTGATTCCTACTCCTTGAACTTATACCAGATAGCATGCATATTACAGTCCCCCACTGTACAATCCTGAAATACACTATACAAACATGCAAAAGAATGCTGTCCATCTCACTTATGGACCCAACAAAGCAATGGAGGGGAGGGTAATCAGGAAAGACAATCTAATTTTGACCCCTAACACGAAAGCAAAACTTCATATTATGTTGCCAAAAAATGAGGACCACCTTGCAAGATTGTAATCAACTGGTTAGGAACTGTTCTAAAAACACAATACACTACCATGCCAGTTTGTATGTAAACTGAGATTTAATATGTGCTAAGAACAACAACATGTGAAAGCAGGCCTCCGTTATTTATTTTAAAAAAGTAAAATAAACCACTCCTCATACGTAAGTTTAGAAAAAACAACAAAAAACAGTCTTTGATTCCTCATAATTAAAGTGGAAGCAAATGTAGACATACTGTATAAACATGCACATACACAAAAGCTATAGGATTATGAATATGTTTCATGGATTTGACGATACACAACTAGTAATTATTTATTGATGCATTGCTTTCTTGCCTACTTACAGTATATGAGAAGTTAATTTGTTTTGCGGAGGTTGCCTTTATATGAGCTGACAAGACACAAAAACCCAGTAAATACAGTAATTTTGCACTTATGAGGCTGGAGTAAAGACACCAGTTTGATTTTCTTAATATTACAATACAAAACCATAAACTTTCTCCTTTTATTTAGATATCTCCAATCTACGACTTAATGGAATGAATTGTTTCAAAATGGCATCAATTAAATAGCACAGGTTATTTTATGAAATATTTTATTATTTTTCTTTTTGAATGCAGTTATTAGCCACACAATAAAAATACAGATACAATGTTTAAAAACTTCACCACTTCATCATTCACACTGGTTCAAACAGCTGTTTGCTTTTAGCTAAATTATTTATTTATTTCTGGTATTTCATGTGATGATTAAAGCATGTTGAAATGAAAAATCTCAGGCAATTACTGAGAAGAATACAATGGTGCATACCACACTACAGTAGCATTGACTTGGGATAAGAACAAGTTTAATGACTTTGAAAATCTTGCAAAGTTAATGTAAGGAAAAGTATTGAGAATGAGGCAAGTTCATTCAGGACCTAGAATTTGTTAGATCCATATACAGTATATCTTGACAAAATTCAGTATAAACACAAAGATGGTGAAATACATAGAACATACTGCACCAGACATCAATAAAAAATACAACAGATATATACAGTACTGTATGATAGAAACCTTTCAGGACTTGTCTAAGTGAATATAATTTCTGACAATAAGGCAACCATTTTATATTTTGAAAATCAGGAAAAGTATTTAAAATGAAGTGAAAATTATATTTTAAAAATAATTTGAAAGGTTATATTATTTCATACATTTTCTTTGACACAATTGTATTTTTATATGGAGCTTAAATGATACAAACTAATATTAATATTTGACAACATTTAAAACTAAAAATGTTAAATAATGATGAAAGAGATTAGTCTTTAGTTTTTTTTCACATTACTTCCCAGTAATATATATTTCCCATTAAATTAATGAATAGACACAATACGCCTACATTTTATGACTTCTGATTCTCCCAAACTACAAATGTCATCAGAATGACTAAAGTAAAAGTCATGTCCAACTTTACTACCACTTCATTTGTCATGGCTCTTATTCCTACAACATTACAGCCCACACTGGCTAAATACCTTGGTCAGAAATGCAATACAGTTGACCTCTGTGGAATACACAGCCTCCTTCAGGCTAACTTTCATCCTAAAAAGAACTTTTGGAAAAGATTTCCTATGATTGATACTTGAGGTGATGATGGGACAATACCTAATGCTTAGAGTCTCGTCACATTAAAATAAGCATGGTTTGACATCAAGGTATTATGAGCTGTACACAACATTGAGCACAAAATAGAGGACACACAAAGAAAACATTATCTCGTATATTTTGTCTTAATAAATAATAAGGGGGCTTATGATGGGTTTGGAAATGTTACAGAAAGCTGGACAACTTATAATAGATTTTGGGGAGTTATTGGTGTCAAAGGTCTGTACTTGTAGGTTATGAAACATTATCCAAAATCAGATGATTAAGAAATATCCCATATCCCAAGACACTAATGATACAAGACATTGCATAGAGGTCTGAAAGGAGTTAAAGATCAACAATACAGGACCGATATCTAAATGACTGAGCAATTGTTCCTTTGGTTCTCACAAAAGTGAATGACAACTGGGTGGCCCAAATTAAAGAGACTGAACAGATCCAGGGGTTGTTTAGTTGAGGGGGGTACCTGCAGCAGAGTAGTATACCTTTCTAAAACTATGAGAAGATGAAGCACTATGGGCTTCTGTCCAAAAGAAGACTTGGCAATATTGCATTATATGCATGCTTCCTTCAGTCCATCTATCAGTTCTTTCTATTCTTTTTTTGAAGTAATTTTGTAAGAATAAA
Organism: Lepisosteus platostomus; assembly: GCF_059453375.1. Taxonomy (NCBI): domain Eukaryota; kingdom Metazoa; phylum Chordata; class Actinopteri; order Semionotiformes; family Lepisosteidae; genus Lepisosteus; species Lepisosteus platostomus. The sequence continues at coordinate 30,165,519 of NC_142617.1, forward strand.
AAGAGGAGCTCTAAATGTGTAGTATCAAATAGTACAGTATTATAAGATTGATTCTCCTTCTACTTTACAATTTAATTATTATAACATTTCAGAAAAGCATTCTAAAAATTTCCGGGTACATATTTAATTGTGTTTCATGTTTAATTTCTTTTTTATCAACATATACAGTATCTATTAGAAAATTAGAAATTAGTTATGTTTTACATCCCTTTGTGCCAATACAGCTGCTGTAAAGCATATGACTAAGCTACATTTTATGCATTTCATTTATAAATATTTATTAGGCTGTGGTATTTGATTTTCATCTGATTCGCATGGATAACAACCTCCTTACAAAGATTTGATCTCAATGATAGAAACGAAGAATGTGTCAAAGAAGTTAAAAAAGATCATTAATACAACATATGATGCAAAAGTAAGAAAGTGTAAAGGTTTTCATGTGTTCAGACACAGGCAAACTGCTGGGTAAACAATCATGCATTCAAAGAGCACTATATAATCAACATCCTCCTTTCAGTGGTACTGATGTGGGTAGCCTGGTTTGGTAGTCCATTTTGTGGAGAGAATCCGACAGTGAAAACATCATTAACCCCTTAACCTGCGAACATTTAGGATGCAGACTCCTCAGCAAATCCAGGCAACAGCAATAAATTATCTGTAACAGAAAGAGCTTCCTGCATTCAGCATCAATAACTGACGAGACGCATTTGCCTTAGTAGTTTTGAAAAAAAAAATGGTGACGTAATTTAGTAGGTCAAGAATGATGTTGATTCCACTTAAAAATGATGTGTCTGGATATACAGTATTTGGACAATTTCAATAGTTAGACGTTGAACGCAATTCAAATTGAAAAAAGTTGTTCTACATACTCATACTATTACCAACTCAGCACCTTAAAGAAACACTTAATCACAATTACAATATTAATATTCACTTAATAGTCTAAAAAATCATTATTCATTATTTTGATATGATTTGGATTTATAGGAAATGAATGCTAATCTGTTCAAATGAAGAAAGGACTGTTCTCTGCCTGATGTTCCTGCTTTTTACATTTGTAAAGAAAAAGGAATCATAGGGAGTCAGAAAATGATTTAAAAAATAGCAGCACATTTGCTATATTAAGATTAGTAAAAAGGCCTGAGGAGACATTTAGCATTGCTGAGTGCTACTGATAATCTTATCTGTCATGTTTCTTGTCACCTTTTTCCTTAATACAGTACATGAAAACAGTCAGATTCTCAAAACCATAATAACCCCTCCTTAAATATGTGTTTAGTGAAAAATCTCCAGTTATAAACAGGGAATACACCATCTGTTAAAAGTATTGATGAATAGGTGGAGGGAAAGCTAAATATGTCATTTTTGTATTGAAATGAACATGAATGAATGTGGTGGTTAATGGTCCTTTTGGGTTGTTAAATTCAGCCAAATGTAATGGACATCTCCAAATTATTTCACAAATGATTCATACATAGCTTTGTTTAGACCAGTTCCCTGAAATAAAAAATGTTTATGTGTCGATATTATACACAAATTTCTATACATACAATATATGTAGACTATATCATATTAAAATAACAAGCATAATGCTGTGACAGTATTCTAAATTTCCATTGGTTTAGAACTACTTTAGAATAAGTAATAATACATTAACTGTTTTCCTCTACCAATCCAAAGCTGAATCAGAGAAATCCACTGAAAAAGATTTATGGCATGCAATGTCATGCTGGCTCTAATAATGGCTAAAAAAACAGATGATGTTTATGCACATTTCCTTCTAGTGATGGAAAATCCAATGCATGCAAGATTCAATCTGTTTGCAAGCCAGATACAGTTTGTTTGGCTGCACCCAGCACTGATCAAGTATACTGTAGCTGAGAAAGGCTGGAAGAACAGGGGAGAGATGAGAGGACAACTCACCCAGCATTTGGCTGAACAACAGCTGCTCCAGATCTCCCAGTACTGTCACAACCAACTCAGGGTCCACCTTCAAGTAAGGTTTATTTTCCTCATCGCCGTGCCCCTTGCCAGTGGGTGCACCTGGGGTGCCTGCCTGCTTCTTATTGTTAGCCTTAGCTTTGCTGGAGAGAATCTCATCATCTGATTTGCTATCTTCTGCCGCCTCTGGGGCCTTGCTGATGGGCTTCACTTCTGCATATGGACCCCTGGGTATACGGCTGGGCTTGCCAAGATTGGAGGGTGCTGCTAGAGGACTGAAAGGTTTTGGCGGACCCGTTGGTGTTCCAGGAGCCAGTTTCCCCTGGAAGAGTGAGTGTTCCGATTTGGAGAGGTTGCGGGTCAGAGGCGCACCCCCACTCCCTTCCTTGGACTTACTCCCTTTGACATACCCTGCTCCAGGCTTGGCCATGTCATCACACCACTTGGGCTCATAAAGATGCATCTTCTTCTCTGTGTCCGTCAGGACGGAGAGGTTGGTGAGGGATTTCTGTTTGCGGAGGTTAGATGACACAGGCAAGCGCCCTTCAGAGCTGCCTGCCCGAAAGACCCTCAGTTCTGCCCTGGAAGAACCTTGTGGGGCACCAGTTTTGCCCCTTTTGGATGCCATGCTTGTCCCCTTTCCCTCTGGTTGGACGTATGCCTTGGCACTTTCCTCTAGGTCTGTCTTGATATCTACTTCGTTGCCTTTCACACTAGCCCCAAGCATCCCTCCTGCATGGAACCATTTAAAAGCATCAGTGAGGGAGAAAACAAAATCCACCACCAGTGATCCCTGTCTTGTCAGGGAGCAAATATCCCAAAAAAAGAGGGATAGAAGAAGTCCACTCAGGCTGAATTAATCCGTTTATTTTATTTGCTCCGTTTGTAAATCCAGTCCTTTCTTCCTCTCTCTCCCTCTCCCTCCGTCTTTGGCTTGCTGCTGCTGCAGCTTCAGTGGTGACCAGTCACTCTCTTTCTCTCTCCCTCTCTCTCCCTTTCTCCCCTCCTTTCAGCAGCACACCCTCCTGCTGCTGAATTGCACAGCAGTCGAATGACAGTGGAGACAGACGCAAAGACGATCCCTCCCCTTTCTCTCCCCTACCCACACCTCTCTGTTCTCTCTCTCTCTCCCTCTCTCGCTTTTAAAGATTCTTCACTGTGTCTCAGCAGAAAGTGTGAAACCTAAGGGGCTAGAGATAAATTACTAAGCTTTGTAAAAAAGTGAATGCTTCCCTTGCTTTCCTACTGTCTCCTGCTCTTCCATTCTCTTTCAGTCTTTTTAATCCCTTTGTCTTTTTCTCCTCCTGTCCCTCCCCCACTTCAATTCATATTCACTAAACTTCCAATGAGGCCATAGCAGTCAGCTCAGGGTGGAAAAAAGGCTCTTCAAACTTCCTTCCATTTCATATTCAAATTCAAAATTTTGTAGAACTACAAAATCCAGTAGTCAAATAAGCAAGACATTGCAAGAGGAATATACACTTTCTGATCTACAAGAGGTCAGTGAGAATGTGAACTAGACTATTAACACAATACAAGAGAAAAAAATAAATACTACATTATAATATATAATACAAATATAGTATAGTATGTAATTGACATCATGCATATTATATAAAGTATACACATACATGAATATATGTATATATATATGTGATTTTAAATTTAATAAATGACTAAATAAATACTTTCCACTCCTTGCTTGCATTTCCTATCAATTTCTCTTTCTTTACCCCTTCACATCTGCCTTGGCTGACATTCAGATTAATACACTGCAGCATTTCTCAATTGATGTGACAAATGAATAGGCAATTAAAAATCAGCTACTTTATGGACAAGTGAATTTAACACAGTTTTGTACTGGCCCAGTGATGAGGAGAAGAAAGAGGAGCGAGTGAAAATGGTGACAGTTCTCTCTATGCCCCCTGCTGCTATTCCTGCAATGTTTAAAGGGAAAAGTCACATTAATCTGACAGTGATGATAATACCACTTTGCTCCTCAAACTCATTTTGGTTCGGAACCATGTGATCTAAAAAAAATAAAAATCTAGGGCACTCTATCAATCGTTGTATTGTGACAGTCAGTTAAAATTTCACATTTGTATTCTGCTTTAAGCTGCAGACTTTAAATTCTTAATTTATCTTAAACAACTTCAAAAGTCTGCAATTTGATCAGAAAAACTCATCTTTCAAGAAGTCACATGTCTACCTGAATACAGTTTAGCAAAAATTTATGTGGAAGCCTTTTTTAATTAAAAAAATATTTAAGAAATAAACCTAACATAATTCCAGGAAATAAATATAATACAACATTCTTCATTTTTAAAAAGAAAATCATTTTAATCTTAGTTATATTGGCAAGAAAAGGAATTAGTGCTGTTATTGGCACAAGTGATAAACATTAAAGACTGAAGTGATGTTTGCTTTTCCACACTACATGTTGCCACACTACATTTCTATAAGAAATAAAATGAATATGAGATATCAATCACAAAAATCAAAAGAGCATAATAGAAGCACAACAAAGAAAAATGTAGAGATTACAGATAAAATTTCTTAGACAGAGCAGAAAATAAACTGAGGTGCTTAGATTATTGTACCCTGTTCTCCCAGTGCCAAGGCATAGTCAATCGATACTATTGTTTTCTTGTACTGTAAGTGCATTAGGAGCTCAGAGTCAAATGTGCATACAGTACATTATATTCCCATTTATAAAACAACACGTTTGATTGAATATGAGCACTGTATTATGGACATCAAGTGCTTTTGAAGCAGCACACTGTTGAACTCTGAATTATAATATTTGTTTGTTATATAAGTTGAAAAACAAATACTACATTATCCCAAACACCATTAACACTCATCAACACATGTTCTCAGAAACTTAAAGTAAATGCACAAATTCTTCTCACTGAATCTGCTGTTATGCTAGTAGTTATTTTTTTTAATTTAGCTATGTTGATTGTCTATAAGATAAAAAGTAAAAGAGGAAACAAGAATGCAAATCTAAAATACACAACTAAATAAATCCAAAACCATATTCTCGCCTTTTTCTTTTTTTTGTCTTTGGAGGCACTGGTATATAATTTTCTATAAGTCTCAACAAGCTTAAACAGATAAAATGAGTCTGGCTTCAACATACCCCAAATTTATACTTAATCTCAGAGCTCTGCAGTAATTTTCCTCTGTTGCTTATTGCAGTTAGACTATTCTAGCGAGTAAAAAACAATATAAATATTTTACAAAACGCTACCCTTCATTATTTGGGGAACTGAAAATTTAAACCAGACCCTGATGATGTTCCTTTTTTTCCGTAGAGACACAGAAAGAAGCCACACACAAGCTGACCTACCAACACAATTGTCTTTGTTAAATAACTTAATTTATTTTTTGTATGAAAATGCAACCACCTCCTCTAGTAGAGAAAGTTGCTCTCCAACTGTTTTTCTGTATAAGAGAAAAGACGTTATGACCAGTACTTGGTGGAACGTTACAATTTGCCATTCAATGAGTATATTTGCATAAATCTCCCTAAGTCCTAAACACAGCTAACCACATCTGTTTAACAGTGAAAGACAGATAATGACAGATAATGAGGGTATTTGTCTGTGATATCACTGGATACATGAAAGAAAGAATCTAAAATGAAAATTAACAAACAAGTTAAAAACTGAATGTAAACAAGTGCTACAACACCTTGACACAAATATGTATTTTTATACACTTGTACAGAAATGTACAGGAAATTTCTGTAACAGAATTTGTTATCTTTTGCATTGTTAACATTGACCAGAAACACTGTGGTTGATATTTTAGTTCAAAATTGAATTAAAATTGCTTCCAATATTCTGCAGTTACAGAATTATAATGGTAATTTATCAGTGTCTATGTGTTTTCAATCTAAAATGGTTATATATAAGCAACCCCCCTATTTAGGAATGCAAAAATTGTCATTCTGGAATGATACTTATACTGTAAATCATATATTCATTTTTTAGCAGGTGATTGACAAGGCATATCACATAAGGTGTATAACAAAATCTTACATAACTACAATGTAAAATTCAAATCTCACTGTCAAAAACATCTTAGTGTTTAATATATTCCCATTAAATCTATTTCAAGCTTATTTTTAAAAGGTTGTACAAAACCAATTGAATGACAGGATCGCTATGAATAACTCTTGATACATGAACATTATAATTGTGATATATATAGTGTGAAAGCCACTGTACACTCTTCTAAAAAGACCCTCTTTATACAAATATAATAACACTGAAAAATACACATGAGAGGCGAGTCTATAGTCATACAGACAGGATTTGAATGAACGTCACTAAATACATTGTGGAATAGTGTATGAACTATATGCTCAGTCAGCTGTAGTCAAACAGGGCATCCTTTCAGAGCCACTTTCTCCTGTCTCCTCCTAGTTATAGTATACAGCAATTTTCAGACATTGACAAGACGATTGAAGGCTCCAGGAGGCTGGAAATGTGTTGAGCCAGTGTACTTTATCATAAAGACATTCATTTTTTAGTGACTTCAGGAAATACAAAGACATATTTGTTTCAAAAACAACCTTCTCACTCGGTTGCTTACTGTAAACAGTTGCTTGTTTATTCACAAGATTAGAGTCTAAACTTTGGAGACTGAATATTCACAAACTACAGTATATGAACTTCAGGCTGCAGAGTGGAGACTATGAGCCTCACAATAATCACAGTGGAAACTTTCATGACTTATGGCATTGACAAGACTGTAAAGCAGAACTGATCTTAACGGTCACAGGTTGGAAAGCATTCAAAAGTGTGTTCATTTTCATAATCCTTCAATTAAAAAAATCTTGAAAAAAATGATTTTAAACACTTTCTTAGCTCATTGTTTTCATGTAATATCATGATACTAAATGATAATAAAAATAAATGGCGAAATTACATTGTGTGTAGCTAAAAACAGAAAGATCAGTACATCACATATCACCCATACAAACAAAAAAAAATATCCATAACTATTTTGGCTCATTAGGCCTAGAGCTTCTCTGGAAATATTTTCGGTATTACTTGATTTTTAAGCTTGGTCAAATCAATAAGTATTTTTTACTACTTCTTGAGGTATATTCTGAATCAAAACTTTTACTGAATACACAGGGTGTAAGGGAGACAGGCACTGAGGCAGCTCTGTACAAGGCTGAAAATAATAAACAAAGGAGATTAGATTTCCTCATGTAGAAGAAACACCAGCATAACCTATCAAACATAATGTGCCTGTCTTTGGGAGGAAACTAGAGCACCTTACAAAAACCCACAGGAGCACAAAAAAAAGAATGTGCAAATCCCATACAGACCGAAGACCCTGGTCAGAATTGTACCCAGAACCCAGCTGTGAGGCAGCAGTTATAACCAATATGCCACCCTGTCCACCCTGTTTACTGTAATGTGAAAAAAATAAACAAAAATGAAAGACAAATTGTATGATACTCATTGCACATTTCATCACTTTTAACATTTTTTTGGGTCTCCTCTGAACATTTTCAACATTTTTTTGGTTGAACAGAAGTCTAACACATACAGTATGCTGATTATTTGTAAGACCTAGTACACACAAGCATGGCTCCTATAATTAACTAAAGCATACATTCATGCAGAAACATAGGATATAACACAGAAAAATAGAAGGAAACTGCTTTTATATTTTCAGGATATCCTGGTATAAATCAAATTTGGCCTCACATCCCTTTTCTACCAGCTATTAATACACTAGCCCTTGAGAGGGAATAACTGGGATAGATGTACGAAAGCGGACTTCCTGCTGCTACTCTGTCTTTGAAATGTGTCTATGCTTTGATACAAAAGGAAGCACATGGAACTGATGTCTGCTGATGCTGAAAAAACTGTCAATATCAAAACATCTGACATTATATTAACTTGCAAAAAACATAATTGAAATACAGTGAGAATATGGTTACCAGTTTGGAATATTCTATGGTTTCAAATATACTGCCTTGGCTAAATGAAAAAAGTACCCCAAACAGTTATTATTCTTTAATATGAAAGTTCATAGCTACATTTCTAATTTGAATCCAAAAGTTTTTTAGTGTCCTTTAGACATAATCCCTTCTTTGACTGCTATGAGGAGTACAACAGAATAAATAGACTTAAAAGGAAATGCACAGTACTAAATGTTTCTAGAAAATAAGAGCATAAATAATGTTGTAAATAATTCATCAACATAAATGAATCAGGAATCTAATTAAACTTTCTCATGACTTAATGTTGGCTGGTTTCCTTTATAAATTGTAACAATAAAATGATCTCCATACAATAATTACTAACACGCACATTCATGCTTTAATTCTCTCTAATAATTCAATACTTTATACTATCCATAATTTTATGCTTTTAAAGGATGATTTAATTTAGCATAAACTGTCCACCAGTAGTTTTCTGTTTTCAGTTTTCAAAAATGATCGAGTAAAAAGTTGACAGTCCCTAAAGACAAAATGTGAATTTTAAGGAGAAGCAGGGAAAAAATGAATCTCTTAAAAGGGTTTGTGCAACCTTGTAACCCTAGAGGAGAATTGCTAAGCTCCAGAACTTGTTGCAAAAGAAAAAAAAAACAGGGAAGATCTACAAAATTCATTGCTTTTCAATCTCTGATGCACATACAGTACTTGGGCAGGAGAGATGCTGATTTAGTGAAACCCTGAGCTAAGGATTTCTCTGCAGTATTAAACTGCAAAGGAAGAGTTCTGTATAATCTAAATTCATGGGACAAGAAACAAATGCACTGTTGATTTTTATATCATCATTAGGCAAACACGGCTATGTGCTGACAATTGTTCATTCTATATTTCTCAAAATAACAAGATGCCTCTTCACTGAATGCAGTTAATCAAGTGTGGCTTTGTTTTTTATAGATGCCCCCTTAACATAGCATCTCTTTTTATATTCCTTGCACACATCTCCCAGGAGTATCCCACAATCCTCCACTGCAGTAGCATGTTGCATGGAAACGGCACAGCCTGGCTGGCAGTGCTGAAGAGTTAAAATTAAACACCAAAGCTGAGTCTCTCAGTACAATATAAAATAATCAATTATGTGTTTTATTAAAGAATGTGTGATCTTATTATGAAATGTGAGGTAAAATCCTACAATATGTAATGTAAAAATAGGTCAATCCTATCTCTGCAGTATAATTCAAGGTAGGCTTGATTAGTAAGAAGGGGATTATACCATTTCAGAAGGTTGGCATGGTGATTTCAGGGTGTGTATGTAATTGTATCTCCATGCAGACTGGTGTGTGAAAGATGGAAGCTATACTGTCTGCTGCATCATATTAGACTATAATTCAATTAGGTTTATGGATCTCTTGTCAAACTCTTACATACATAGTTATTTGGTCTGGCTGAACAGTTTCTGACAACAGAGCTTAGTCTGCACTCGCCCTATCTCAGCATGCACTAACAGTCAGTTGGGTTGATCTTTATGTGATATGGATGTTTGGCTCTGCAGAAGCCAATTAAGCAATATATCTTGACTGAAATGGGCATTACATGGTTTGTCTTGTCTTCCTTTTTGTTATACAAGGCAAGACAGGGAATGGTCAATTTCTGCTCCAGGCAGAAAATAGTTCACCACCTCCTATCTCGTACCTCCGATGAGTCAGTCAGAACAGTTTGTGTTTTTAGCAGTCATAATCTATATTATGAGAAAGTAATTTCAGTGTTATTACAAGAGCCATACACCAGTGTATGCAATAGTGTATGACACACAATAGTATCTAAAAAATATACAATTATATAGATAGGTAAATACTGCATGTGTATTAGCACAACTGTCTGTATAATTTGCGGGTATTTGGAAACATTTATCATCTGTAGCTTAATATCTTTAAAAATACCATCAGTTTAAACAATAGATCACACCTGTGAAAGGTCCTGTGAAACAATGTACTGAACGTGTGTATTAAAAAACATGACATTATAAACACAGATCACAGAAGATCCATAAGGAAAGACACTTAGAATAAAAACTTTTTTTCACAATTCAGTAAAGCTGTTGGATAAGAAGTTCTTACAATCTAATGCCAGCAGCCATATCACCCTTCAATTCACAACTGGCAACCCACTGAAGCTAAGCAGGTGTGAGCCTGGTCAGTACCTGAATGGGAGACCTTCTAGGGAAAACTAAGGTTGCTGCTGGAAAAGGTGTTAGTGGGGCCAGCCGGGGGCGCTCACCCTGCAGTCCGTGTGGGTCGTAATGCCCCAGTATAGTGACTGGGACACTATACTGTAAAAAGGCGCCGTCCTACGTATGAGATGTAAAACCGAGGTCCTGACTCCCTGTCATCATTACAAATCCCAGGGTGTTTCTGGAAAAGAGTAGGGGTATAACCTTGGCGTCCTGGCCAGATTTTCCATTGGCCCTTACCAATCATGGCCTCCTAATAATCCCCCTCTATGAATTGGCTTCATAACTCTGTTCTCCTCCCCACTGATAGCTGATGTGTGGTGAGCATTCTGGCACACTATGGCTGCTGTCGCATCATCCAGGTGGATCCTGCAAATTGGTGGTGGTGTAGCGGAGTCTCCATTACCTGTAAAGCGCTTTGAGTGGAGTGTCCAGAAAAGCGCTATATAAGTGTAAGCTATTATTATTATTATCTTATAATTTTTCTGTTGTAATAATAATTTTATTGTCTAAATATGCAACTTTTTCTTTTTCTTTTCATCTTCTTATTTTAGTGCATAATAATGCAAGGTAAAATAATATTTTAATGGCTATCATAAACCAGGTGTTTTACATGTACAGTAGATAAACATACTACTGTGCACGCTACATCCATCCATTTTCTAACTGCTTCATGCAATTCAGGGTCTCAGGGGAGCTGAAGCCTATCCTGGCAAACAGATGCCAAAGATGGCTCAAGGTGAGGAACACACTGGATGGGATGCCAGTCCATCCCATGGCAGACAGATACAGACACATACTCACCCCAGGATCAGCTTCCTTAGAAGCCAATTAACCTACCAACTCACTATCACAGAAGCACCACTGCCATCATAATTCCTCTATTTTTGAGAGTCATAGTGCTCATTCTTAAATCAACACTATATCATTAACCCAGTGAAATATCTGGGACAAGCTATTTTCTGATGAAAACTATCACCTCCTAATATTGCAACAGATCTGGTAGGTGTTTAAAGGTTAAATGGCTGTGGTTTGCTGTGGTTTATGTTCAACATATTTAATCATTTCATGCTTTGGTCTGAGTTAATGGTGTAAGAATTACCAAGAATTAATCTAAATACATTATATAAGAAATTAATTATTTCAATAATAATAATTATTTCAATAATAATATCAGTGAAGATCTCCTCAAAGAGGTAAATACATGTAGCAGTGACTCAGCAGGCTGCTCAAGCAGGCTAGTGAGTTGGGGACAGTGGAATCCACAACTCTGTGTTTGCATCACTAACACAATGTTATCTCTTTAACAATCAACAATTTTAATCCTAGACAAAATGAGAAACACAAGAGGAGAAAAAGTTGATTTCATGATTTTCTAAAACAATCTGTGGCCAGTCTTTGAGGGGAGTCTTAACAGCTGACCTGCCACTAGAGGCTGTTAAGGGCATCTATTAAAATAAATTCAGGGGTGGTAATTAGTAAATTAACTAGATAATTGGTGAAGGGTTTAGAAGTCACACTCTCATAGTGAAATTATAGGAATATTTGGTATGTTGAGGGCCTCACAGTGCTAGTTGGTGTTTGGGTGTTTGGTTGCAGTCTGGGGATGCAGTTCTGGAGTTTTCCTTTCAACAGAATAGGCAGATCTTTGCAATAAGGCCTCCTGTACCTGCTTTGATGTCTATTGTGAGATTCCTTGTGTGTTCAAATTACTTGAGTCACCTAAGGTACTGTACTGTTTAGTCCTACAAATGGCATTCACCACTCTGTACAGGTTATTTTTTCAATAAACACAAGAACTTTTGTAAATCACATCGACCTCCTTTCTTAGGGAGCACACAGTAACTGCATTGCGAAGCTTGTTGGTACCTTGTCAGTAACAGTCTCTCAACCCTGAACACCTGAAGCAATGCAGAAGATTGTCTAATCAACTGCATTTACACACAGCAGTTAAAAAACACAGTAATTACTCAGAGAACCTGGAATCAGTATTACCAATTCCACTGCCCTAATGATTTCTCTACAAAACACCTCTTGTAGATGTAAAAAAATAAACCCTAAACACAAATGAAAAATTGAGAAGTAATAGCTTAACATTCTGTCCATTTGTCTATGCCCTACACAAGCTGTTTTCAACCCACATCCTGGAAGTATATTTTGTCTGCTGGTTTTCATTCCATCTGAGCTCTGAAACTCAAAATACTAATTTACATCTTAATTATTATGCATGGTTGTTTTAATCTTTTACTTTACTTGTATCTTTGGTCACTCCTGAGTGTTCCTTCCCTACCCTAACATATCCTATTATTTACTCTATTTTTAGGTAGTGTTTCCAACAACATTCACACCCTCATCTCAATAAACTTGCCATAATTGATCATTACTAGGCCTTATAGCCTTTACTAGTTGATCAATTAATAATGACCAGACACTGGAGGGAAAAACACTGTGTCCCACACCCACAGTGGGAACTTTTCCTTATGCAGATGTCCAATTAATTGCATTTCAGGCAGAACCCCTGAATGAGGGCGCTTCTGAAACGTAGAAATTGGTACAGGAGTGATACCAAATGCAAATCCCATTTGACCTTTTAAGAACTGAAAATGAAATTTACCAATATACCCCCAACAGAAACTAAAATTAGCATGTGATCAAGAATGTACATGGAGTGAAAACCATAAAACAACTGTTACTGCAAGACCAGGGTTGGAAAAACACCCCTTCTCTATAGAGCAATAAAGCTCAGGTAGCAATAGGTAACAGCAAAGTGGCAGGAGATGGTGGTATATGGCATACTTTCTCACTCTATGAAAACCCTGATGTAAAGAGCATTGCTTGGTGGCCAAACCTGGAAGAAAATTTAACAGAGGAGTAGGGTGACTGAAGACCTAGACCAAATAACTAGACCTAAGATTCATTGTTAAGTGTCACGATTGTAGTCCCTCCCCCTTAAGGGCGCTCCGGCTCTTTCACTTAGGACTTGATTTTGTGCACTTGCCCCCTGTTCCAGCCTCCTTCCAGCCCACCTTAAAAGCCAGACGCCCACTCTGTTCCGGGCTCTGCATTGGTTCCCGTACCAAGCGAGTCCGGGATCTGAGCATCTGGTCCCGTTCCCCCTTTTCCCCCCGACCCTCCACCGGATCCTGGTCCGGTTTTTAATCCTGTTTGTCCTCGTCTCGGATGGACCGCCCAGCTCTGGACCTTTTGCCTCCCTCTTGGATTTCCCTTTGGACTCTGGTTTGGATTGTTTGCCCCTGACTCACCCCCCTGAACACCTGTACACTATGGAAACGCCCCCTGTTTACATTCCCGACTCCTGCATGCTTTTTTCCCTGTGTTTTCCTCACTCTACCCCGGATTGTGTCATCTGCATAGGGTTCGGAAAGAACGCCTTTGTGACAGTTAATTGCCAGTGTTTCTATTAACCTGTCCAATGTCATATTCCTTACAAAGAAAGTTTTCAACGTACAGTTTCCCAAATTTCTGAGAGTCACCTTGACAAAACACTATCTTCCTGCCTGGATTCATCCTCTCCCACTGGCATCGGACAAACTTAAACTTGTTTCGCATAGGACTGATGTGTGGGCCTATGGAATGTATGAGCAGCTGTGCCCTGTGACTGTAGAAAAGTCCAGAAAATTAAACACAATGTCACATGAATTACACCCGCCAAAAGCGATAAAGTACCAAGACGTCTGCTAGCTCACAGCAGAAGTACAGTACCTATACCACTATACAGCTTCAGAATCTGGATTAAACATGTAAGAAACCCTTACTCTCTAAAAAGAGAAGACATGGCCATACACAAGACAAATATTTAAAATTAATGAATTACAAAAATATTTACCCTTTCTCACATGGATAACAGATATGTTATGAGGGAAATTGATTCCATTCGCTTTCTTTTTCCCACACATCTGGAATTAACTGCTAGCCCCTTCCACTAAGTGCTCGTGGGGATCCAACAGCTGTCTGCAGAAAATATTTCAGGATAATCCCCCAGAATATCAGCAGGGTAAATAATGTCTGTGCCTGTTGAGATAGAGAATGACCAGCTGCTGCAAATTGCAGCACTGAAAATGTGAAGATGCAGGGCACCAATTTCATGGTCTTATTGGTGAGTGGGTTGACTTTTGAGACAACCATGAGAGTAGACTTTGGGAAAGACAGGATGCTGAGAAATCAGCAGATCTGATTGCAAAATGGAAAATAATAAAGCATAACCATTTCACTAAGCTGACAAAATGCCAAAAACAAAGAGGATTTAAAACATTGTAAAGCATTAACAGTGACGTCGTTTTGCACATTTCTCCACCATATGCTTAATATTAGTCTAATCCTGCCAGTTATAATCTGCTGAAAACCTGTAAACAAGGGCAGATGCTTTAGCCTTTGCAATTCCCTGTTTTTTCTAGTTTGATTGCCCAAAATAAATAAATAAATATTCATTTATTTAACTGTTTCCAGTTACTGATGTAGGCTTTGGCGTGTTTAGAGTATGCTGGAAGCTAAATTGCTTTATCTATGGAGCACAAACACACCCTTGAAAGCTTTTCTCTCATTGCCTCTACAAGGTTTATACTTGAGGTCTATACTTTTCCAATGTGTTCTGCGTTTTCTCATTTAAGAAAATATAGAAAGGCTACTGGCCTGCTCTGTAAAGAGGAGGCCAATGAGCCATCTAGCCAATTGAATTCCTAGTAGCAAATTGATCCAAGGATCTCATCCAACTTTTTCTTGAAAGAAACCCTAGTTTTTTCTCCAACAATATGACAGGGGAGTGTCACAAATGTCAGAAAGGACGAACTGTAGAATGGCAGGAAAGTGAAAATAGACCCTATGCGTAGCGGCGTGACGGGGGTTAGCCTGGGCTCAGCAGTTCAGGAAATGCCGAATAGAAACATATGCCCTCAGGCCATGGACAGGAGTGACCTGGTGCTAGGCGGGTCTCAGGACATCTGAACCTCAATGCTGAGTGAGTAGCAGAGCAGAAGCAGGAAGTAAATAGGCTACACAACAAGACACACCAGAAAGACATGAATAATAACAGGAAACTAGGAACAGGAGAAAAGTAGAGTGCCCTCTAGGTATACTGGGCGTGACAGGGAGCTTGTATGTTCATCTATGGTACACAGTATTCTAAATGAGGTCTTATTAGTACCTTGTATATTTTTAACATAACATCTCTTGATTTAAATGGAAAACATATAACTATATTGTAACGAAGTTAGGTTGTGGTGAAAAGGATCCGATGCAGATGCAGGAAACCTTGGGCGGTGAGTAGGCGGACAGAGCAAATCCAGGAGCTGAGTCGTAGTCCGAAGGCGTAAGGTAGGTCAAGATCCGGTAAAGGCACTGGTGGCGAACAATCCAGAACGAGAGACAGGTTCGTGGTCAAAACAAGAGCTGCAGGGTCAATACCGAAAAATAGTCACTGGTAGCAAACAATCCAAGGGGCGAGACAAGAACCGAAGTCCGAAGGCAAAAGGTGAAGTCAGAAAATCCAGTAAGGCAAAAGGGAAAGAAACGCTAGGTAGAGCAACACGTAGTGAACTCAATACCGAGCAGTGATATGCGGGTAAGGGAGGCTTAAATAATGCAGCCTGCCGCACGGTAAGGCGTCTGATGAGAATTAACACGTGCGGCAGCGTTTGTAATTATCACCCTGCTGCTGGGACTGATTAGACCTCTTAGGAGCTGGTCTGAGCCGGTTAGTGGTCGTGACATATATAATAATAATAATAATATAATAATAATAATTGCTTACACTTATATAGCACTTTTCTGGACACTCCACTCAAAGGGCTTTACAGGTAATGGGGACTCCCTCCACCACCACCTGGATGATGCGACGGCAGCCATAGTGTGCTAGAATGCTCACCACACATCAGCTATCAGTGGGGAGGAGAGCAGAGAGGTTAGCATTTTATAGTTTCCCCACATCTAGAAAATGATAAAGATCTATGAACATAAACACATAAATCCTTTTCATAAGTAAATCCAAGATCAGTGTTTCTCATATTTATAACTTAGATTTCTACTTCCTGCATATAATATTCTGCACCTGTTAACATTATGTGTCATCTGCCAGGTGTCTTTAAAAATTACCACTTGTGCATTCTTTTTGGGGTTGTTTATGCTAATCCTCCTATTTTGGTATTAGGGGTTAAATTGACTTCTTTACTGACTAATAATAATTGCCTATCCCAGGAAAGCAATAGGTGCAAGGCAGGACATATATTGGACAGGATGCCAGTCTATTGCAGGGCACACGCGGCCCAATTTTCCAAGAAGCCAATTAACTTACTAGTTTGTTTTTGGACTGTACTAAACTCTGTACTAAACTAAACTCTGGGCCCCAATGCTGTGAGACAGCAATCCTAAACTATGCACTACCATGATGCCCAATTAAGACAATCCTCCAGTTTAATTCTATTTATTGTCTCTATAATTGTACATGTAATAGAAGTAAGACTTGCTTGTGTGTTATTTATTGGTTTAATTTTGTTACCCTTTTTCTAGATATGTGCTTCATTAGCAATTTATCCCTATCTTGAGAGCCTGCTGGAAGTGTTTTGTTAATCACCCGATGAATAGGAATATCTGTGATTTTATTCTTAGAATTAACAATATATATAGACAAATATATGTAAATATATATATATAAATATAAGCAGAAAGCATATAACTAATTAAATTGCTCTCTTTCCGTTTTTTTCCTTTTGAAAAGGAAAAATGAAAACTACATTAAACCCAGAGGTGTTTTGACATTACTTGCATTTATTGCATTTACTGCATTTATTTGTAGTTCTATTTCATTTTAAACTTTTCTTTCTAACACATTTTCCCAAAAATGTTGAGTGTTTTTGAGATGATGAACTTTTCTTACAAGCATTGGCTGGTTTCAGATTGGCCCTTTACAGGGCACAGAAGAGGACATCTAGCCTCTGACATTGTGGAGAATCTTTCAAGTTGGGGCTTTAATTACTGACAGGTCAATGGCAGTAATCATCAGTCCATTGTTAGGCAGTTCAGAACAGCTGTCAAATCCCATTGCAACTGTCCTCTAGCAGATTTCAGATTCAGTCTTGTTAAAAGAAGCTAGACACTTGGGTAAGGACTATGTGGTCACTCATAAAAGAAATACAGAAAATATACTCTATTCAGTGGTTCTCAAACTGTGGTATGCGTACCAGGAGTGGTACACGGAGCGCCGCCAGCTGGTACGTCATATGACCCTGGAACTTTGTTGTGTGCGCTGAAAAATTGGGACAGGTTTTCATATTTTCTATTTTAAGACGTGTCGAATATGCGGTGTATTTGCACGAATTAGAGAGGTTGCTCCAGAAATGAATGGACGCATTGCAATATCCACCGCGAGACCTTTGCTGTCAAGAAAAAGCCTAACGATTTAAAATCTGTTAGACTATGTTGTGAATTGTATCAAGGCTCGAAAAATGACTTCACATCTGCTTTGCTCGACTAAACAGGCTCACCTCTCTCACTGAAATTGTGCTTTTTTATTGTTTATTTTTATTTGTTGTTGTTCCTGTTTTTTTTCTGTAAAGCGCTTTGAGAAGCCACCTTTAAAGGCGCTATATCAAATAAAGTTTATTATTATAATATGTATTATATGTTTATGTGAGTGTGTGCACACACGTGCTCTCATATTGGTCATTGAGATTTTCTCTGGTTCCTATGAGAAGATGACTTGTAGGTGGTACTTGGATGCTTTGGTTTGATCAGGGGTGGTACTTGGTCCAAAAAGTTTGAGAACCACTGCTCTATGTAATCTATGGTTTCAAGTTATTTCCTAAACAATGACAGTAAACTGAAAGGACATTCTTCAAGATGTTTTGCTTGAGACCTAAATTATCATATTTTTGTGCTCACTACAAAGTATTAGTGTAAGCGCTACATCTTATTGTGACATTGCCAATTTGATTTTTAAACAGAGACTATAGCAAAATAGAAAATTGTCTATTCCCACAAGTACCCACACCACTTGCATAAATTCGAACACAAGGTAATTGACATCATGTGGCACAAGTGTACCGTAGCTCCCAATGTGTTATATAAAGACATTATAACAAACTATTTCTTAAATATTCATGAATATTCATTATATTAAAAAAACAGTGTCTGTTCATCACAATTTATTCAATTACAATGTATAAATCGTATATTTATGTATATTTTCACAAAACTTCCAAAACATTGGCATGAATATAACAATAAATTTGGTATTTTTAAAAGAACAAGAGGTGTTTAGCAAAAAAATATGTCCACAACTCTTGTAATGTTTAAAGATATAGTGATATGACCCAGAAAATGCGTACTTAAGATTGTTTTTTGAATGCTAGTACAGGCTATTAAATATTGTTTTATCACGTATTAATGCCGCACCTTTTTAATTACCTTTAATAGCTATGGTGTTTATTCAAGGGTGGCAACTATTAAAGAAAAGCATTGATTATATTTAATGTTCTACATTATATTCAATGTTTTCAAGAGTCATCTTGCTAAGACAACAGCATCACACATTTCTCACTTTTTGAATTGTTTTTCACCATATTATTTTCTTCCAGAAATGGACTGGATGGCTGAATCTCTACTATAGGAGAGTATACTTTGTAGAGGTGGAGGAGAGCTCATCAGAGACTTCATAAATGTGATGTTTTTTTTCTGGAATCACATTTGGACAGCACTGTTGTATGGTATGCCTTCTCAGACATCCAATTCTGCTATTTTCAGAACCCTCAAATGTTATCTCATTATGCTCCTCCTTTTCTTTTTGCCTTTAAATGTTAGATTTACTTAAGGGTAATATTTATTCAAAGCTTAACAACAGGCACATAGTAAAACTGCAAAATGCAAAATTTGCAACAGATACAGATTAAAATCCGAAATGAAAATTTGTTAAATTTTGAGCAGACCTATTGTCTCATAATATAACCCCTTGACCTCCACTTATGCAGACAGAAGGTGGATGTTGATTTGTGGATCAGGTTACTGAAACAGTCATATACATCTGTTTCCATTCTCTTCAGACTATTAGATGATATGAAATAAATACTGTGCACTTTCAATA
Source organism: Lepisosteus platostomus (assembly GCF_059453375.1). Lineage (NCBI taxonomy): Eukaryota > Metazoa > Chordata > Actinopteri > Semionotiformes > Lepisosteidae > Lepisosteus > Lepisosteus platostomus. The sequence continues at coordinate 30,184,743 of NC_142617.1, forward strand.
ACTCTCTTAAAATTAAATCTCAGTTTTCATTAAAAGTTTTAGATTGATCTAAGAACCATTCCAGTTTCATTTTATATAGCTCACTAAAAAAAAACATATTTAAAAGTTTAAACTGCATGACAGAATCCTATGACCCCCAACACTCACAATGCTTATTTCAACATACCGATTGCACTACTTTTCAAAAACATAGTGTACATGGGATTGAATTGCTTGACTCAGTCTCCACCCAAGGTATTTGTGCTGCAAGCACAATATAACCATTATGTTATACTGTATATAAAAGACCCTTTTGCTTTATAAAACTGCAGGATGAAGACCAGTCTGTGTTAAGAACTCCAACATCCTTTTTAATTTTAATTTATTTTCTTACATTGTTCTAACAGATATTGAATAGTGGTCAGAGTCATGTAAATGACTTGTGAATATGCTGTAGAGCAGGAATGTAAGAAAGCAAGAGAAAGACTTGGAGACGCAGGGGTGAAGGGAATTTTTCCAAGATCATAAATACATATTTTAAATAATCAATTAATCCACTTTTTGATCTCCCTGAGTATATTAAATGCTGCTAATTTCCCTGCCTCAAATTTTGAATGTATTGTGCACACATTCAGGATTATTCTAAAATGCAGATTTTTATACTTTGGTTCTGGTATGAAAAGAAAAAAATATTGAAAAGCGATAGATGAGACTTCTTTATTGACAATATTTTACTTAATGTATAACGTACAGTACTTGAAAATGTATTTAATATAAATTATATTTTTTCTGCTTTATCATGAAGAAATTTGATTAATATATTATTTTTGCTTGAGAAAGACAGACAAACTGCATGCTTATCTTCACAGCCACATTGAACAAATCACTCACTCTCCCAGCACATTTTAGGAACATTTAATTCATGTGAGATTTTTTCTACTCTGCAGAAAGCAACTGGAAAGATTAGAAATCCCCAAACTTGACAGAACAAGCCATGGACCACAGAGCTCAAAGTGGTGTGTGAGGTATGCATACTCTCATGATCTATCCAGCTAAGCTGGTGTGCCTGCCCCAATTTGAAAACATTAGGGTGTCGGTTAGATAGTTGGATTGAAATTCTATCATAAATGGTAAGAGTAATCAGTGACCTGGGAAATTTAGGGACTTGCCAGACCACAGACTCAACAAAGTCTACAACTCCACAGTTAAGAGTCCCATTTGGCAACCAATACTGCTCCTCAGAGTTTATTCATTTAAGTGACCTGCCTCCCCCCCCACCTCATCTGAAAATTAAATTCATAACTTCAGCCACCCACAGCACAAAGCACTGAGCACTAGGAGAAATGCATGTTTGCAGCAGCTCCATTTCTGCCTGTTGCCCCATGGACTGCTTTTTAAAGAGTATACAGATGCAGCCATTCAAAGTGCGCGGTACACACACGTACCGGAGGTAATTGGCTACGGCGTCGCGCATTGTGACGCACGATGACGCGCAGTACCTCGGTACGTGATTTGTTGATCGACAGGGGCACTCATGGTCCATTGGTCTGTCGTAGAAAGATTTACAGTAAACGTCTTTACTGTGCCTGTTGTAGTATTGAATATTTATATGGAATATTACCATTGAAGGGAAATCTTAGTACCTGAGCATAAAAAGAATAGGAGCATATTGTAACGCATGTGAAGGCCATAAACGATATTAATTTTGGAACTTAAACATACAGTATATGGCTGGTCTCGGTACTTTAAAGAAAACATTCACACCAGTATTCCATTTCTCCCTAAACATTTTAAGCATCGAAGTCCTTAACTAACGTGATACCGGAGTCAACAAGCATACTTTTAGAATTTGATTAAAAGGGAATATAATATGGAATCGCGTATCTAAAGAAATTAATAACGATATAATAATATTCATGTACCGGAACACAAGAATAGTACACGCTGTACATTGTCTGTTGATAATGTTTCTGTAGTGCTTTTTCAGCCCTCTGCATGTGACCTTGCCGGTGGCGCTGTGGGTTAGGTTCCTGACTCCCATGTCACATGGTCTGTGATCAAATCCCACTGTGGAGCCATAACTTTTTTTTAACAAACATTTCTTTGAAAAAATGAAACGTTTCCCTTGGTCAGAGATTAAATAAAACCTCACTCACACCAAACAAATTTATATTTCTAAATATCACAACATGATCGTATTTAAGTCATTTTAATAACAATGAATAGTCACCTTTGCGTTACAAAATAAACATTTATATTGATTTAAATCGCGTTTTGATTTAAATCGCAAACGCGTGTTTAAATATATGTTTTTTGATTCACAATCAGACAAATTCAACATAAATTGATATCTTTGTCTTCTAAGTATCTTAATAAACTTTCAGCATAGCTTTCTCCCCGTTTAGATTTATTTTTCTTGGGATCTTGGGATCAAACGTGGAAAGATTAGATTGTAATCATTTTTATTTTTTAAACACATTTTATAAAAGTGTAATCTATGCTAAAAAGTTGTACACCACCTGCTATAAAGATAAATATTGTAATACTTTCGGTTCGGATAGGACAGACACGAGAACTCAGACTTGCGGAGTTAAAGCAAGTTAAAGCCTTGATTTTATAAATCACCTTTAAAAGTGGAATCTCAAGCAAAGTAAATACCCCACACTGATTGTCATGCTAATAAAGCACCTTGAATTGAATTGAATTGAGGGAGAGAGGGGGGAGGGCGAGCGAGAGAGAGAGCCAGGACAGACATGCAAATAAGATACACTCCACAGACATTCACAACAGCGACATATCATAAAACGTTTGCACATATAGTTAAGTTATTACTTGGTTTTCAAAGTGCAATGAAATACAATATTGTTGTTGTTGCTGTTATTGTTGTTTTTATCCTGTAAAGCATTTTGAGAAGCCACCTTTAAAGGCGATATAAAAAAGCGCTGATTCTTATGGAATGTGTTCCGCCGGGGATTCAAAAAAAATATTTTTTTAATCGCGTATCTAAGGAAAATAGCAGTATAACTTTGTTCATGCACAAACAGTGGCATGTAACATTATTAATTTGGGTGTCTCCTCTTGCCAGAAAGCTCTAAATTGCATTTTGAGTGCGGTTTTTGACTTTTTCTAAATTGCAACCCATAAATAAAGCTGATACAGTTTAGACTTACTGTATTTTAAACTGCATTACAGCAGCACATTGGACAATGCAACGTAAATTGCAAAAATGCACTTGGAATCTGTCCAAGCCCTACTTTGTCAGGCATTTTCTTTTACTGCAACAGACATAAAAACTCTCTTGCTTTTAACAGAGCGTTTCATAATTTCTAACTACGAAAATTATTTAAACTGCGACACTTATCATTCATTCCATTCCATTCCATTATCAGTCTTCCATTTCTCCCTAAACATTTTAAGCATGAAAGTTTTATGAAACGGTACCCAAATGTGCGATTGCTGTATAGAATTAATTTTAATTTAAAAAAATTATTTAACACGAAAATTAAGCTGGAAATCTCGCCCCCTTCTACTTTGAAAATACCTGTGAAACTGGTTTAATTCGTCACAGCCAGCACTCCCGCAGAGAGGGGGGTTGTACTCGTTAATGTCTTAGCCGGAACACATCATTATATCTCATTTTGTATTTCTTTAAAAAAATCGTTTGCCCAGCCACTATTGCTGTTAGAGTTTTTATCCTGTAAAGCGCTTTGGGGAGCACAGCTTTCTCACCACTAAGATTACTTTTTGATACCATCCTTACACAAAGCAGAAACTTCTTATATTTTCCGATGACATACAAGTGGAAAGATAACAGATTTTAATCGTCGTTTTTCTGAACCAGGGAAAATCTGATCATGTTTCTCTATAACAATAATAAAAACTTTATTTTACATATCACCTTTAAAAGTGGCATCTCAAAACAATAAAGTAGATGTAAACCACAGATTACAAAATAAATACCCAGACAAAAGCAAACGCGTTTTTAATAAAATGCTTTTATTCATTCAGCAGAGAGAGAGCGTAAAACCTGGGCGTAACAGCTGTTCCTTTTTCTGATCACTCGCTCTCTGGATAAACGTCTCGCCTGTCCTGTTCTTTGTTTTCCTAATTTGCCGATTATGCCTGCTGCGATCCACTCCTACCCTCACACCTAAAGAAGACTATTTTGTCCATTGTGCAATTGACCCTTGTATGTGCTGTCCTTAAGGTGATATCACATAAAGGTGATATGTAAAATAATGTTTTTATTATTGTTATAGAGAAACATGATCAGATTTTCCCCGGTTCAGAAAAAAATATCTAAAGTACTAGTTTGTCACTAGTATACTTTTAATACAGTCTTTGCTGTGCTCTAGAGGATCCTTGTGATATTTCGAGCTCTGGTTGAATGATAAGTGTCGCAGTTTAAATAAATTTCGTAGTTGGCAATTATGAAACGCTCTGTTAAAAGCAAGGGAGTTTTTATGTCCGTTGCAGTTTTTTTTAAACTGAACTTGTTTGAATTGACTGAGCTACGTTCTGTACCACACAATGTCTGTTTTGTTTTTTGCTGTCCTTTGACAAAACAAGGCTCACCAGATAATGTGAATTGAAACCTGTTTTTCTAGCTTTTAAAGTCGTGCGATGTGTAAGCGGGAACACATCATTATATCTTACATATGAAAAATACATAATATAGCTCCCAAACAAACGCAAACGTGTTTTTAATAAGATGCTTTTATTCGTTCATAATCCGACAATTTCAGGAAGACTACTGGAGGTCTGGCCTTTTTTCTGGAAAACCATAACTCTGGTCTTGTCCAGATTGACTGTCAGCGCTCAGGTCTGACAGTGCTGCTCCAGCAGTGCCAGTTTCTGCCGCAGCCTCTGTTTTGTGGGCGACAGCAGGACCAGGTCGTCTGCAAAGAGCAGGAACTCGATTTCTGTAATTAATGCAGATCAGTAAATCAAGGGACAAAACAGTTATTGCGCCCGGCTCCTCAATGGGCTTTGACGTGCTAATGCGTTGGTTTAACAATCCGGGTGTGGCAATGTTTTTTATTATTGTTTTTATTATTATTATTTTATTAATGTTTTAAAGTACTGTATACTAGTTTGTCACTCTTCTCACCCCCTTTAAAAAAAAAGTTTATAATAATACGATCTATAGTTGAAATCTGAGCTTAAATATAAAGAAAAATAATTTTCAGAGAGCAATAACGCTGTGTTTATGTAGAAAAAGCGATTAGGTTTATGAGTAATCTAATTACTTATTTGTTTAAAATGCTATATAAAATAAAGTTTATTATTAATTTGCTGGACAGAGCGGTGAACATTATTATGGATAAGACAAAGATAACGATCCTGATCAGTTTAGAAATCTGTGTACGCTGTAAAGTTTTTACTTCTTAAACTTTTTTAAACTTTTAAAATACACGTTTCGAATAGAAAGAAATCATCTTCCTGGTACAGTATGTACAGTATAGCAAACCAGCACGTCTTTTTTCTCCAATCAGAGGGGTTAGACGCTGGGGTTAGATCCCCGGCGGAACACATTCCATAAGATTCAGCGCTTTTATATATCGCCTTTAAAGGTGGCTTCTCAAAATGCTTTACAGGATAAAAACAACAATAACAGCAACAACAACATTATATTTCATTGCACTTTGAAAACCAAGTACTAACTTAACTATATGTGCAAACGTTTTATGATATGTCACTGTTGTGAATGTTTGTGGAGTGTATCTTATTTGCATGTCTGTCCTGGCTCTCTCGCTCGCCCTCCCCCCTCTCTCCCTCAATTCAATTCAAGGTGCTTTATTAGCATGACAGATGGGTACAATCGGTGTGGGGTATTTACTTTGCTTTGAGATTCCACTTTTAAAGGTGATTTATAAAATCAAGGCTTTAACTTGCTTTAACTCCGCAATGTATTTAAAAAATAAAAATGATTACAATCTAATCTTTCCACGTTTGATCCCAAGATCCCAAGAAAAATAAATCTAAACGGGGAGAAAGCTATGCTGAAAGTTTATTAAGATACTTAGAAGACAAAGATATCAATTTATGTTGCATTTGTCTGATTGTGAATCAAAAAACATATTTAAACACGCGTTTGCGATTTAAATCAAAACGCGATTTAAATCAATATAAATGTTTATATTGTAACGCCTAGGTGACTATTCATTGTTATTAAAATGACTTAAATTCGATCATGTTGTGATATTTAGAAATATAAATTTGTTTGGTGCGAGTGAGGTTTTATTTAATCTCTGACCAAGGGAAACGTTTCATTTTTTCAAAGAAATGTTTGTTAAAAAAAAAGTCATGGTTTCACAGTGGGATTTGATCACAGACCATGTGACATGGGAGTCAGGAACCTAACCCACAGCGCCACCGGCAAGGTCACATGCAGAGGGCTGAAAAAGCACTACAGAAACATTATCAACAGACAATGTACAGCGTGTACTATTCTTGTGTTGCGGTACATGAATATAATTATATCGTTATTAATTTCTTTAGATACGCGATTCCATATTATATTCCCTTTTAATCAAATTCTAAAAGTATGCTTGTTGACTCCGGTATCACGTTAGTTAAAGACTTCGATGCTTAAAATGTTTAGGGAGAAATGGAATACTGGTGTGTATGTTTTCTTTAAAGTACCGAGACCAGCCATATACTGTATGTTTAAGTTCCAAAATTAATATTGTTTATGGCCTTCACACGCGTTGCAGTATGCTCCTATTCTTTTTATGCTCAGGCACTAAGATTTCCCTTCAGTGGTAAAATTCCATATAAATATTCAATACTTAAACGGGCACAGTTAAGACATTAAATATACATATACATACTGTATACAGTACAGTTTGCATACGGTAATATGTTTATGTTCCTAAATCAATCTATTTTATGAGCATGTGAAAGGCATGGTGAATCGATTCTCAAAAATTACTGTACTTTGCATGATTGGAAACAAACGCGTGATTGCGAAATGCTGTGGTGTTACTTTTACAAAGACGGTCAATGAAAAAAAGAATGTGGACCAGGGCAATACTTTGAGTTTACACTTACAGCTTGTCCAAGGTCATTCATTATTAATACTATTAGTAATATCTTCGTTAAAGACTTTGATGGCGACAGCTCAAACATGAGAGGTTGAGCTTTATTAGCTCTACCATGCGGAAATTCCGGATACTATTATTTTGCTTGCGGTATTATAGGAGAATTTACGGTAACTAGCGGTATTTACCGGTAACTCGCGGTAGACTGCTTACAGCGCACCGGAAAATAATGCGGTATCGCCCGCGCATTTTGAATGGCTGCATCTGTATCTCCTTTTCAATGAAGTCCAGTCAGAGCCTTTGGGCTAGCCTTGATTCCATTCAAAAATGGTTTCGCAGTAAAGGGATGAGTCAAAAGAGAAATCCAAAACAGAGCAAAAGTCCAAGGCTAGGCGATCCATCCGAGACAAACTATTTAAAAAAACAGAACCGGGTTGAAACTGGCAGGGGAAACGGGAACGGGAACAGGAACAGAAACTAAAAGCTTATCGGGGCCAGGCCCATCCAGGTCCCAGGCTTGCTTGATGTGGGAACCAATGCAGAGCCCGGAATATCGTCAGAGTCTGGCTTCTAAGGGGGAACTAAAAAGGGGCAGGAACAGGGAACAGGTGCGGGAGATGAAACTAACAAGGAAAGCATGGAGTGCCCTTAAGAGGAGAAGTTGCGATCATGAAAGAGTCAAACATTACAATAGCCCATGGTTGAGCCTTGTGCTTTCAGTTTTAGCCAAGCAAAAGAGTACTATTTGATGAACGTAGGACCTTTAAGAATCCCACAGATTCGAATCTGGTAAATTAGAAATTAAAGCACCCAAACCCATTAGTTCAAAATGGGATAGGATCCACAACCTTCAATTCACAAACCTAATTTTTGACATTCTTGAACGTGATAAAATACTAAAAAGAAAAAATCATTTTTTTTCATTTAACAGTTTTAGTTATTCATGAAACATTTGACAAAAAATGGTAAACTCATTCAATGAAAATGTCTTAAATCTTGGTTATGTTTGATAGCTTGATGCTTAACTATGTTTATTTGGTCTGGTGCTTTCCTTTGCTGGTGGTGAGTTCCTTCACATCTAGTAACTGAATCAAGAGTACTAGTGAGCTTTGTAAAATTAATAATGTCCATAATGATATTGAACTATTTTTTAAAAACATATCTACTCATCTCATATAATCTCCTCTGACCCACTTATTTAATCTCTTTAATACAGCCATCCATTTTATAACTGCTTTATCCAAGGTTGCAGAGCCAATCCTGACAAGCAACAGGTCCTGACAGGACACGCACAGACACAAACCTACTACTTTGTCCAAAGCACCTGGATGAAACCCACATGAATACAGGGAGAACATACAAACTGTACACAGATAGCATACTAGGCATTGAACCGAAGACCCCAGCGCTGCAAGGCAGCAATGCTAAGCACTGCGCTTTCCAGTCTTTTCCTCATTTTCCTCCAAAAGCACTACAATTCCAGCAGACTTGAAGCCTACCTTGTTCTGCTTCTGTCCAAGAAAGAAGGGCTGATAAGTTAGATCCTGACTGCTGTTGACCTACAGTACAGTACATCAATTTTATTTTACTTTTAAGATCATAGAATGTTAACAAACAATTAAGTTTATCTTACAATACTGTAAAAGATGTATAAGAATGATTTCTAACCTCTTCCACTTCCTAAAGAAGCACAATGTGATAGGAGGATATTTTATCCTGGGCTTTTTTCTAGCTATATTACTATTGCTTAGGCACTAGGCAATTCTCATACAGATTCATACCTCTACAACAATGAACCACATGCTGCTAATCCATATACAGCGCCCTCCAGTTATTGGCATCCTTGATAAAGATGAGCAAAAAAGGTTATGAAAACACGTCTTTGTTGTTTATCAGCTTGATCTTACACTGAAAATAGGAGAGAAATCTAACCTCAGTTAGGTAAAATTATTCAAAGGAAAATAGCCTTTTAAAAAAATAAAACATTTTTCTCTAAAACACAGGTACATTTAAGACAGCACTGATGCTCGGTTGCAAAAAAAAAATTACAATTTTGTACAATCAGTTTAAGGCAACAAAACTTTGATATATCATTAGTGCTCACCTAATGATACCAATTAGAATTAGTTTATATCAGATTTTAATCTATCTGATGACAATGTCAACAGGTAAAATTATAGAAAGTGCCTCATTCCTTGTGACCGGTCTGTGCCAGCAAGTCTTTGTTGTTAAAATCTTTACCTTTGGTTATCACTTGCATTGGTTATCAAATGTAGCACACATCTGTTACCCCAAGGCATGATCTCAGTTGGATCCTGTACTAAAGCGTCATTTATTTTTATCAACTTTTGTTAAAACAAAAAAAAATAAAAACAATGTCTCTGGTTACTGGATGATTTATTCAAAAGGTTTTTCAAAAAGCATGATTGCTTTTTTGTTGGTAGCAAGATGAGTGAAAAAACAACTACAGAAACTCTTGAAGGACTACAAATACCTCTTGTTACAATTCAATAAATCAGTTAACATGACTGACATACTGTAGCCCAGCTGATTGTTTAAGTGCACATTGTTTATTAGGCGTTAATAAGATAGGGTATTCTCATCCACTCACACTTCAAAGAAAGTAAAGGTGGTGAGGATATGTACAACTAATTCACAATGTATTAGCTGGGGAAAAAAACACAGTCATCAAAATAGTTTCTTTCATAACTGATTGTGCAACTGTTATGCTTTGTGCAAATATGGGTGCTGTTGGGTTTTGCAGAAATAATTTCCCAATTTCATCTCTTTAAAAAACATTGCCACTATATATTCCACCAGCGAATTAAATTGTTAAAGATGGGTTTCTCCCACGTGAGGAAAATTGTAAAAATTGTAAAATTGATTTGAGAAAGAGGCCTTTAGCACTATGTGTTTAAATCCGTATTCAAGCACATTGAACCTGCCAAGAGTGAAATATCTCTCCAGGCTGATGTGAGGTGGTTAAGTGAAGTAAGGGTGCTACAAAGAATTCTAGATCTATTGCTTAAAATTGTCATCTTTCTAAAATTAGGAATGAGCTCTGCAGTGAGTTGTCAGAAAATGTGTGGTGGCAAGACTTCAGCTTCCTTACGGCATATCATTAAATATGATCTGTGAACTGCAGGGAAAGGACAGAAACTTTTCACATACTGTACTGTATAGACAGTACTGTGGATGCATTCAGACTGATGATGGATTTAAAGTGATTAAGGGATCGGAAAAAAATAGTGAAAAAATCAAAGAAAAAGAGTTGCAACCCAAAATACGTACACACCTGGACAAATTAACTGTGGAATCTGGAAATTCATTCCTTGAGTAGACATCTGTGGGTTGGCTACTAAATTCCATCTGGTGTTCGATTTACAAATCACTGAAGCTGATACTGAAATAATTACTGTGCAAGAATTATAAAGAGATGAAAGGTAAATCAATGGACCCACTTCTATAATTCTGTGTTTTAAAGGTGAAAGCTTACTTTAGTTCCACATTCCTTGGTGACACAGCATTCTCTCAAACGATAGTCAAAGTACTGTATAGCACATGATTCACAGTTACCCATCTACCAATAGCAGCCGTAACTTGTCAGATTTCAAGGCACTGACAGTTATTGTATAGCCATGAGTTACACACACACATATATACTGTTCACATTAAAATTGACAATTTATTTTACATTCATGGGGTAGATCTTGGCTTGTATTTAAATTCAAAATGTTTTCTACACATACACTACTTCAGATGTTTATCCTGCTTGTCTTGGACAACAATAATATGGTTTATTGAACTTATTAAACAGGACCTCCCATGAGCAGCTACAAACTTTAGAAAAATCATTGAATGTCATGTAATGGCCAAGGTTAAATGGGACTCATTCTGTTCAGCTAAAGAATAAAAATGATTTCCAACCCAGAAACAAAAGATAAAAATTATTAAAAGATTTTCTTCAAAGGCATTGCTTTTTTGCCAATATGAGACAAGTGCGAGAAAAGTACAAAACTAATAAAGAAACTTCAACAAAATCACACTGTCAACAGATAGACCCTTTTTTTAACAAACCAACTAAGTTTAATAAGGAAGTCACATGTGAGGATGTAGCCTCTCCCCAATCACACAGACGTGATCAATTATATCCCAGACTAAAGCAATTATTCCACCCTAGTCCAGTCCTGCTAATTGACGTGTACCATAATACCCATTTCCACTTAACATTCCCATACTCAGAAATACAGATGGGTGAATGCACACCTCTTTAAAACAGTGACATGGCTCTCTAACCCTTCTTCAACAGGTTTCACAAGGAAAAGTCAACATCCTGAGGTGAATCATGTGAGGGATACACCTCATAAAGTTGAACACATACAGTTGAACACACTGCAGACAAAGCTGAAGATTTTTCTGCTTGACCCTTGCACATGTTAACACTTACACATCCTGTTATGCTCTATTGTTATTTTAACTGCTCTTTTATTGTTGTCTTCTGAGTAACATCGGTTAAGCCTTTTTGGCCAGGTTTTCATTCTAAATTAATCTTTCTCAGCTGATTTGTCCTGTCACATATAACAGTATAACTCTTTTTATTTTGCTGCTATACAAAGTAATATTGACATTTTTAACTTAAATTTGCAAATGCACTGCTCATAAATGTGAGAACTAGCGTTTATGTAGTGTGGTAAAAAAAAGTAAATTCTCATCCATTCAAGCTGGATTTGTTTAAAAATGAGAATTACAATTAGTGGATATTTTTATTTCCTCCTAATTAGGTAATGCCAAATTGTTTATTACCTTGGATATACTGCTTGTAGCAGCCCAAGGCTGCTTAGTGCTTTTCTATGAAATGTGCATTTTCATACTATGAGACTTGCAGCACTTAAGCAGAGTTAGTGCTCAATTAGAGGAGTAATGCAGATCTCACTCATAATACTACAAGTTCATAGGCACCCAACAAGTCCAGGGGATGCTATTACATAGCAAGCTGAAAATCAATGTCTGAAACCCACCCCAACCCCGACTTCTAGCCTCTAAAATGTCAAAAGTCAAATTATTTGAAGGTGGGTGGGTCAGAGGCTTCAGCAAAGATTTCCCCTTCTCTCCTACTATACATTATGTGTGGTTTTGAGATTCGTAGCTGTTAACCAAGACGTACAGTACACAGTTTGCAATTTAAATTCAGGTGGTGTGATGAAAACTCCTAATAGATAAGCACTTTCTAAAGATTTTGTCCATAATGCAAATGTGCAATTTCTTCTGTCTTTCCTGGTACAATAAAAAGTGCTAGCAGTAAAGACTTAAAAATAATGTTAGAAATCTTAGCATTCTTTTATTTAGTTGAGCATAACTAAGCCGTAATCACTGGGGTCTGAATGCAGAAAAATGGCCAGGGAGATAAACTAACTACTGTACTCAGCTGCAACTGTGATGACCAGGCTCCAGAGCCAAGGAGAAAAGCCTAAATACCTACCTCAATCCAATGACTGCAAAAACTGTGAGAGAATGGTTACAGGTGTTGTGTGAGTGACTGAGACGCTGAAAGTTCTGGGGAGATAGGCAAGCAGGGGGGAAAAGAGGAGGCATATCATCTCCTGCAGTCTACTATCCTGAGATGGTATTTGAGTCTTGCATGCCTGAAACTTTGATACTTGCACTAGGACTTTGTGTGCAGGCTTGGCAGATGTGACTAAGGCATAGGACGCCGCAGTACAAAACTTATACTTAGGTGCAAGACCAAGATCTGAGACTGGACTGAGCTCCATGCTGTAAGCCAACTCCAGATGGGTAAGTTCAGCTGGGGCCAGCTGTTATTGCAAGCAGGTAGTGTAATGTGTAATGTTCCCAGAATCTGAAGACTTATTATAACTGGTTTACATTACTCTCTGAACACAGGCACATGGACAATTGTAGCTCCCACATGGAGAAATAAGAGAAAATAGGAGCTTAATTTAAATAGGAGGAGGTTTCCCACTTTTGCGGCAGCCAAGGAAGAGATTGAAAAGATTGGCTAGTATGCTTGCCTCTCGTCTGCCTTAATCTAGCATTCTGTTCTGTGCTTTTATTTCTACAGTAAATCTTTTGACCACAAGCATGTTTATGGTCACAACAGGATTCACAGACATTTAACATTATAATAACGTGTGGCATCAAATTGGAGCTCTACAAATTAAAACTTACTTATTTAATATTCTGCTAGAAATTCTTGAATGTTTTGTCTTTTTTAGATATATATTTCTTTGTTGGGTGTCCTGAATATTTTAGTGTCCTGCTGTTTTACTGGCTCTTCAATGAAAACCACATTCTAATCTGCTTGAAATGTCTTTATACTGTATGTTTTTTTTCCAGCATTGTAAAGAAAATGTATAAAAGAAGATCCTACAGAACCTCATTTATATTGTTGGTATATAACTTTATAGTAGTTCATGTGGGTACTGTAGCAGCATCAGCATGCGTAGGATGCAAAGGAACAAGTAATAGGTTTATTCACTCACACCTGAAGAAGGCTCCATGGCCAAAACGTTGTGTTTTCTTTCTTCTCTTTTCAGCATGGAATAAACCTATTACTTATAACTTTAGTAGTTTTTTTCAGCAGAGATCAATTGAACAAGTGTGTAGTGATGAACTGACTAATTTGAGTAATTTACTGAAGGACAAAATTATCTCTTAACATAATGCCTGTAATACATCAGTCTCAAAGGATACTTCATGTCTCATGAAAGACATAAAGTGTCTTATTTATATTATTAGTTGAAGCTGCTCTAATGCCTACTTGCATATGCAGATATTTTTATGACACTTTTTATTACTTTTACTAGGTCATTTCTCACTTTGTATTTAAGTATTTTTCTTACAAGATGTATTTTCTTGAACAGGAAAATTGGTTTTCATGCATGCATTTACTCAGATTCCATTAAAGTTCATAAAACAGTTCATTGACTTATGAAAACATGGGAGAATAAGAAATAAATCAAAAGAAGGACATGCAAAGTTCACTAATGGAAAATAACACTCACCTATGCTCGGGCAGGACAGCTCCATGGAGTCTGAGGAACAGTCACTAAAGTCCTCTAGTGAAGAAACATCATTGTCCTCAATCTGGAGCCTAAAATAATTAAGTCAATAATACCAGTTCTGTCTTAGTTATGTACACAGTTCCTATACAGAATTCTTATCCTGTGTTCAACAAGAGATCTTTTTGTGATCTTACTGTATAGTACAGTATGTCACTATCAAAACATTTCTTCTCTGTGTGTTTTTTCTTAATTTAACCTTTTCATTTTATTGAATTTTAATTAAATATAAAGGAAAGATTCTGATCATTATAATTACATAAGTTAGAGTTTTACATACAGTATAACTTTTTGAGGTAGGTTTACTAGATTTTTAAACAACTTAGCTCAAGAGGTGTGGGAGTCTAGAGCTACCGTATATACTGTAGTTGTCAAAGATGATTCCCTACTCACTTCAACAAACAACTGGAAGAGATTCCCAGATCGATAAGCTACTAGTACCCTAGGTGTGGTTAGGTGTGGACAATCCCCTGGGTTGTTCAAATCTATACCCTCATATTATCTGGTTATATTATGATGTCAAGTTAATATATATGTACAGCATATTAAAATGTATGCAGTATAATATCTATGTTATAATATATTGAGTATCTCAATCTCTTCTGTTCTAGAATAAAATGATTCAGTTCCCTCAATCTATTCATGCCACCTGAAATCAGGAATCATTTCTGTTGCTCTTCTATATCTGTAATATCTTTTAGATGATATGGTGATTCAAAAGTGAACACAGGATTCTGAATGAGGTCTTACAAGTACTGTACATTTGAGATCTTAAGCATAACTTCCCTGGATTTAAATTCCAAACTTTTTACTATATACCCGAGCATTTTCCTTTTTGAAGAATTCTAGCAAGTTCATTAGAAAACACCCTTACTTTCTTAAATCCATGTTGTCTGTCTCTTAAAATCTCAGTGTTTTCCAAGTATTTAGTTAGCTCCATCTACTGTACAGTATCATTTAAGAAATGTAGGACAATCTACCAATCTTCTTCTTTTAAGTAGAGTTTAAGTATTCTAGCTACGTGTCTATGAATAACATCTCTGATAATGTTCCTTGACATATGGCCTCGAACTTGTTTTTCTTGTAGAAACAGGAATTTTTCAAATTATTTACTGCGTAATAAATGAGAATAAGAGAAAAAATACAGCTTTTCTCTCTAGCCATGTCAAGGCACTCTTCCAAAGCCAGTCCAATGATTCATTCAGTGAGCCTAATTCATTTAGCCATCAGAGCAGATTAATGACACTGAGATGGCAGGAAACCAGGTGTTTGCACAAATACAGTTTAATTTATACTATCTCTATCAAAATAAAAGGAGGCAAGCAATTGAAAAAAATGCTGTAGAGAAACAGAAGAGAGTCTGAAGTAAAAGAGAAATCAAGAGACAGTACAGAAGCATTAAAGGGGAACTCCAGTCCCATTTCCTCAGACCAGTTATTAAATCTCGGTAATAAAATAAATTAATTGATGGTATAGAAATATTTTACCAATTCCAAATCAAGCACAAAATCATGAACTTTGTGAAAGTACTGTAAGTCACCATGTTGTTGCAAACCCCTGGTCTTGCCATGGGAGTGAGGAAGAGCGAGAGCTCCCACAAATTGCAACGTGAAGCGGCCCTTCCTGCTCACTAGTCACTGTAATGACTAATGTGATATATGAGTGAATAAGTACAGGCTGTGCAATAGACATTTTACCATAGATGTTAAAACGTGATCTGCATGCACAGTTAACAAATAAGTAGTATTTATTAGCAAAACCATTTGGAAATCCAGAGCAGTATTACTATTGGTTTACCTGTAAAAGAGATGTATTTACAAACTTGCTTTGTTACAATTTAATAAGCCAGCTTCACTTCACTGTTTTGTTGCCTCTTTCTGAATTGCAGAAAATGGAGCTGTGTGGTATGGAACTTTTGTCTGTTTTGTGATGTAACATGGAGGTTTTACAAGTTACTGTATACATTTTACTTTTATTGTGGTATGAAATGCATGAATCAATGCTGATTCTTTCGAAGGACAAAATATAAATATAGTGTTTCAGTTCCTCTTTAAGAGTAGCAATAAAGAGGGAAACCACTGAAAGAAAGAAGAGAAAATGTGTGAAACATATGTTACTAAGGATTTTGAAGTGCCTTCAGTAATGGAGATGCAGAATTACTACTGTCTATAGACAGATTTATGAAAAACACATGGATATGACAGGCCATTAGGGACAAAGATATGAGTTAATTCCATAAATTCCATAAACTCATAACACTTCAAAAGCAGGCACATTATGCTACAGTATATATAAGCCAGATGAGATGCATTTAGTGTCTGACTAGGGTCTTACTACTGCTTGCTCAAGTGACCACTTGTAAACATGCACAGGTGACCCACAAATGGCTTTTGAAGGCAGTCTCAATGTCTGAAAAATACCATTTAGTGTTGTTTTAGGAAATAGAAAGCTGAGCACTTACCTGTACCTGAAAGGTGCCACTGCAGCCATATTGACTTGTGATGGCTGGTTCCCTTTGGGTAACATTATAGCACTGTCTCCCTGAACACTCACGGAAGGGGATACAGGTTGCTCTTGTTTAGTCGGAGAAGAGTCTTCTGGAGTGCCCATTTCTTCATCAGAGAAACTCCCCAACCCACCAGGGACGCTGAAATCTAGATGGCCTTTATCTGTCCTAATGCTGTTCGTTCTAGTAGGAGCTAAATTGGGCAGCAAATTGTCATTGCTGAATGTGGCAGGCACCCTCTCTTTGGCTGTGCATGGGGAAAGAGCACTGTCTTCCCTGGTGCAGCTTTTGTTCTCTTGCAAATCCTCATTGGCATTTTGCAAAAATCCTGAATTGCCCTGTTGTGTGACTTTGTTTCTGTTCTGCTTCTGATCCCTGAAAGCACCAAAAGCTAGGGAGCTCTTGTTGACGTCCAATGTGTCTTTTGACCTGGGGGCCTCCTTTCTTGAGATCCGAGGGCTGCTGAATGCAGATCTCGTCCCATTGTCTCTTTCAGAAGCATAGGAAGCCTTAGATGAACTACAAGCTCTGGACATGCCAGTGTTCTGGAACAGAAGCTGATTCCTTTCCCAGGATCTGAGAGTACTTCCTCTTAGCAATTCTTTGGAGGATGTTGTACCCTTGGCACTCACTGGCAACTGTTTCATTTGCCTTGTCCCTCCAGTCCCTTGGTTTTTGTCCACCGGCTTGGATGAGGTAATTAAGCTCTGAGGCAGAGGAATACCTGAGCCCTGCTGTGTCCTTGGAGCAATCTTTAGGTTGACACTTCCACTCATGGTTGCGGACTTCAGGTCCTGGCAAGATGTTTCTAAAGGAGACATTCAGAAAACTCATGTCCAAGTGCATTTGTTTTAGAAAAACAGGATCAGAAAGTATATCCATAACTTTACTTGAGTCTCTCACACAAAAATAATACCAAAAACAACTGATTCTGCAAAAAAAATACAATTTTAGTTATGTTTACTTTTCATGAAACTCAAAGCACAGATGTACAGTATTTTAATTTTATATATGCAAATAATTTGGTTTAAGCACAAAGAATGATTTTTGAAATCTTTTCTCACTTTAATGAAATAATCACAAACATAAAGACATTCATAACAGAAAAGATCTGTTAAATAATGGACAAAAATACATGAGAAGACACCCTGAAAATATTTACATTTGTCTCTTGAGTGTGCTACCAAACACAGTTTCGGTGTTAAACACCCTTCCATATCAAAGCATTTAACTCTTGGAGGATTCCAGAGATTTTGCAGGGGAGCAGGAACAAGATGACGTCTGTTAGTGGTCACCACAATCAGCTCTAATCATGTTGCAGTTAAAAAGTTTAAACTCAAACACATCACTTAAGTCAAGCTTGGCTGCTGTGAGCACAAATGTTTTTTTGTGTGTGTGTGTGTGTGTGTGTGTGTGTGTGTGTGTGTGTGTGTGTGTGTGTGTGTGTGTGTGTGTCCGTCCCCTTTGACTGATCTCCTGTTATGAATCTTCTGCTTCCGCCTCTTGACCTCGCCTTCTGGATTTTGTTTTTTGAATTCTTTTTGAATATCTCCCGTCACCGGACCCTCTGCCTCCCTAATCGACCCAGCCTTTGGATTTTGTCTTTTGGATTGTCCCTTTGCTACTCTGCGTCCTGTGGGATTCCGGTCACGCATAAGAATCCTCCTATTCCACGTATTGATTCCGTGACAACAGTATTTTTCAAAGGACATGTGAGAAACAGATAAATATGAATAAGATCTAACATTATAATAATAAATTGATTTTCTTATAAATCACCTGTCTGCAGCCTTCTAAATCTGATAGACAAAAATAGCTGAATGGCCTTAGCAAACTTTACCTAAATATGTTGGTTCATTAAAGAAATACAGGATGTTGTTACTAGGAAAAAACATCAGGCAATCAATTGAAATATTATTTTATCATCTGCAGTTATAGCAAAGATAAGACAAGTTTTATCCCTTATTCAGGCATTTCAAATTACATTAAAGGTAATGAAAATTTCTATATGAAGTGACAGACCCCTGAGTTTGGCATAACCAGGCATTACACAAGCTTAGGTAACTGCAGGCAGATCTCAAACCATCTTTAAAAGTGGGGATATAAATAGGATTTTCCGCTTTGCATTAGTGTTGGGGGTAATCTGTAATGTCTCATACTAGTCTTGTGTTAGGGGGCATGTGTTACCCTGTGATTGAAATGTCAAACAGATTTCATGAAGATTAATTTGGGCATTATGGCTATTTAACAATAGTAGCTTTTGGGGAAAAGCACAGAAGTGGAATGCATGGGATTTAGATAGTGGAGAAGGTTGTTGGCAGGGCCGCAGTGCTAAAGAAGTGGATTAAGAAACAACAATTGGAACAATGTTCCACATAAATGGCTAGATGGACTGAAAGGCCTTCTCTTGTTTGCAGCTGTTCTCAATGTGTCAAATAATCTACTTTTCAGGTTAATCTAGTTTCTATTTAATAAGTTGTCAGGACACCTTAAATTACAGTACTTCTTAAATGTAAATCTTATATTTAATAAAATATACTTGTATATCTTATATATCACATGGATTATTTTCACAGAAACATTGAAATGCCAGCATCACCCCAGTAATTAGGAGGTAACCAGATTAGACATATCCAGTTCAATTCTCCTTAAGAATACCTCAACTGCAGCATCTTAAAAAAAATAAAATATTAAAATACCTTCAGACATTTCCATATCTTACTGGGGGAATAAATAAATATTCATATCTGAACAAAAAACTTGCTCCTTAGAAATAGTGTTGGGTTGTTGTGGGAGGAAGGAGGAATAAAGTTCAAAATTTATATTTGAAAAATTTCATAAACTTGAGTGAAATATATACAGTGTGAAACACATTAATGTAAATAATTTTTAAAATTCTAGAATTGTAACAATGCTTCTTTGCTACACTCTTGATGACACATGAGGAACTATAGTATAGCATAGTGAGTTCAAATGTAGATTACTGTAAGACAAAACATCATATTACTGTCACAGATGTTGGAAGGGATGAACCATGGGATGACAGGAGAGCGAAGACCCTATGCGTGGCGACGAGACGGGGGTTAGCCCGGGCTCAGCTGTTCAGGAAATGCCGTATAGAAACATATGCCCTCAGGTAGCGGATGTGGGGCAACCCATGTGCTATGCGGGTTACAGGACATCTGAACGTCAATGCTGAGCGAAGGCAGAATGAAAGACCCGGAAATATATAGCCCCAGAGAGAGAGAAACACTGGAAGGACAGCAAAGAACCGGAAATGAGAGATAGGACAGAAAAGAAGCAATTACTAGTTTTCATTGGAAAATAAAAAATAAATACATTTCTTACATATCAATTGAAGGACTTATCATCCATTAAGACAGGTAGCAATACATTCAGCAAGTTCTGAGAAAAACATATCCTCACTGTGTCTGCTGATTTGTTTCACATTAAGGTGCGTTTCTTGAGGGTCACAAGAATCATACAGTACATGATGTTCTAACACGATTTCAAATCACTCCTGTTGGTTGAGATTTTTTTCTTTAGACTAGAAAGCCTTTTTAGGACCTAATAAGGACTTCAACCCTGTCAGTATAATATGTTTAACATAGCATGTGAGTGAAGAGATGGTAAAAACTGACATTCTTTTTTATTACTCTCTACCAAAGGAGGGTACCTCTTACTGTGGATTGTATCATGTTGTGATGCTGTACTACACCAGGCCTTTTTTGTTGTGCTAGTCAATGGAAGACTGAGTCAATCACTGTGACTCTTCCATGCAACACCATTTGTTTTCAGAATGAAGTTGTCTTTGGCTATACACAATGTTCTCAATCAAGAGAGGAATTGCACTGAATAGATATTATAATTAGAAATGTACAAACGTGCACTCTTAACAGTCATACCTTACTACTGCATGTTCAAAGAAATCATTTTTTAAAGGAGCTAATTAATTTGCTTATCATTGCTTTCTCTGACTTAATGATATGTAAAGATGTATATGTTTATTTCAGAAAAACACAAGTCTTTTAGATATATGTATTTTTTTAATTGGTGTCAGGATAATTTGTTGTTTTTAAACATAAAACAAAATAAATTAATTATTGATTTTAGAAAAACAGTTCTATTCCTGAGACCCCTCCAGCTAATTGATACACTAAATGAGCACCTTACCACTATTATCAATTGTAAATTGACTTCAATAGGCAGATCAAAGGTTGCCAGCAGCCATGTCACCCTGCAACTTACAATTGGCAGCCCACTGAAGCTAATAATAATAATAAAAATAATAATAATTGCTTACACTTATATAGCGCTTTTCTGGACACTCCACTCAAAGCGCTTTACAGGTAATGGGGACTCCCCTCCACCACTACCAATGTGCAGCATCCACCTGGATGATGCGACGGCAGCCATAGTGCGCCAGAACGCTCACCACACATCAGCTATCAGTGGGGAGGAGAGCAGAGTAATGTAGCCAATTCATAGAAGGGGATTATTAGGAGGCCATGATTGGTAAGGGCCAATTGGAAATTTGGCCAGGACACCGGGGTTACACCCCTACTCTTTTCGAGAAGCGCCCTGGGATTTTTAATGACCACAGAGAGTCAGGACCTCGGTTTTACGTCTCATCCGAAGGACGGCGCCTGTTTACAGTATAGTGTCCCCATCACTATACTGGGGCATTAGGACCCACATGGACCACAGGGTGAGCGCCCCCTGCTGGCCCCACTAACACCTCTTCCAGCAGCAACCTTAGTTTTTCCCAGGAGGTCTCCCATCCAGGTACTGACCAGGCTCACACCTGCTTAGCTTCAGTGGGTTGCCAGTTGTGAGTTGCAGGGTGATATGGCTACTTAAGAAGCTAAGCAGGTGGGAGCCTGGTCAGACCTCCTGGGAAAAACTAAGGTTGCTGCTGGAAGAGGTGTTAGTGGGGCCAGCAGGG
Organism: Lepisosteus platostomus; assembly: GCF_059453375.1. Lineage (NCBI taxonomy): Eukaryota > Metazoa > Chordata > Actinopteri > Semionotiformes > Lepisosteidae > Lepisosteus > Lepisosteus platostomus. The sequence goes on from NC_142617.1 coordinate 30,206,295, forward strand.
GGCACTCACCTTGCTGTCCATGTGGGTCCTAATGCCCCAGTATAGTAACGGGGACACTATACTGTAAACAAGCGCCCTCTTTCTGATGCGACGTAAAACTGAGGACCTGACTCTCTGTGGTCATTAAAAATCCCAGGGTGTTTCTCGAAAAGAGTAGGGGTGTAACCCCAGCATCCTGGCCAAATTTCCTATGCCTCCTAATAATCCCCCTCTACGAATTGGCTACATTGCTTTGTTCTCCTCCCCCCCGACGGCAGGCCGACAAGCGGACCCTGCTGATGCAGGATTAATGCTAGGATGAGAAAGGCAGATCAAAGGTCGTGCTTCTTAAGGAAGTTAAGTAGTTTTAATGTACAAAACATAATGCTGACACTTTTTTATAAGGATTTTATTCAGTGCATTCTAACCTTTTGTATTCAGAGGTACTTGTCCTTGCAGAACAAAAATAAGTTGAACAAAGTGATCAGGATTGGCGGCAAAATAACTGGCGCATTCTTGGATTTAATAACATGTCTAATGGAGCAACATCTTTATTAATCTCTCACATAAAATCTTAGATGACCTGTCTCATCCACTCTAACATAGAATATATTCTCCTATGCTCTGGGAGAAGGTACCACATCCACATCCCCTTCTTCAACAGATTTCTTCAATTTATTTTAATAGGCCCCTCTTAATATATTGTATTCATACACATATTTACTGTACAGCACAGAACTGTCAACATTGATTTGATAAAATCACAAGTAAAAATAAAAAATTGGATTAAAAGAGATTTTGAAGTTTTAAAATCACTTCAAAACAGTAAATTCACAGGAAACATTCACAGCTTCTTTATGTGATGAGAAGAAACAATATAACATATTTAATCATTTAGCAGCTTTTATGCGTAGATTATGCCCAGGTTTGGTTACACTCTTTGAAGTCTCTGGGCTTAATAAATATAAATTACTCCAACCATAGAAAGGATAGCTCTCACCATGATGAAGCTCACTTGACCACCTAAATTTGACTCATGGTGAGTTGTAGATGGTAGGTAAATTGGTTTAGGATTGCTTTTAAGGACGATCACTGATTGTATTTTTTCAGTAAGTGCAGTTTTCTTATTATGAGTTAAACTCTCTAAAATATTGTCTGGGCAGAACATGAGAGTGCTTCATAAAGAAAGTGAATAAAAGAACTGAAAACTGTCCCTGTTTAGTGACCCAGTGGTTCAAAATTGAAATTTTGGAGTTCGGGTTAAATGTTAAACTATATTTAATCTGTTTTAATAACTTCTTGTTAATCTTATCAATCATTAGTGGAAATCACTATATACAGATTTACTGATACTGACTCTATGCATGACTATGTTCCAGAATCTTAGAATTGTATTACTCTCTTGGCTACTCTATAGCCTTTCTTTTGTTTCCTGTATAACATGAAGTATTTACCTTATTCCATGTAAATATGTAATGCTTTGTTTTGTTTAGTCTGTGACATACAAATTTCATCAATTTCCCTATGGGATTAATAAAGTCTTATCTATCTATCTATACTGTGAAAAGTTCACAGTATGTGTCAGTAGCATGCCTGGGTGTACTTCTATGTTGTTATCATATGGTGCTGACATCATTTATTCAGTAGACAACTTTGATGACCTTGGCTATTCACGGGAAAGTAGCTGTCCTGTCTGCCCATCCACTGTTCCTCCCGTGTGATGTCAGGCCAAGGACAGAAGGTCCAGCTGGTACAGTGGGGATCTCCTGTGAAATGTGAATTCTCACTCTTCCCTTTCTCTGTTGTTCCTTCAGTAGCATCTTTATATTCTATCTATATTTATATTCATATGTGTGATACGATTTTTCTGTGTACTGTTCTGTTCTAGTTTGTTCTTTGTGTGTCCGGACTGTGAGTAACTCTTGTATTGTATTGTATGTATTGTACTATTATTATATAATTCGTTACACTGTGTCTGAGTTGTCTGTGTTAAGCTGCTGTTGCACTGCAATTTCCCTCACGGGATCAATAAAGTATCTATCTTTATCTCACTCAGTAATTATTTCTTATTTTAAGATTGACTTTACTACAGATGACACTATCATTTAGTAACCATCACCAGCGCTATGCTCCTTTCTCGCTTTTATTTGTGGGCTCTTGCTCAGCTTCCTGTCTGCCATAGATTCTGCGTCTGGGATTTTCAACTGGGAGTGTGGAGTTTGGAAATGTTTTTTATATAAAATTCCACCATCAAAAATATTTTTATTTTAGATGTGGCTAAGTTTGGAATTGCCACTATCAAAGATTGGCTACATGAAACTCCATGTAAAGAAGAAAAAGAAGCACCAACACTTTGCTAAGAATCAGGAAGCTCAGGTAGCACTGTGGCATTTCATGTGGGAATGTTATTAAATGAAGAATACTCAAATGGAATTAGAAAGAAGTGTGTAGCCACTCAGAAGATGTGTAAAGATCTCTTTATTTTCCATATACAATTTCTTGTATTAGGAATTTGTCTTTTCACATACCCCAACTTGCTTCAAATGAGACACACAGACAGGGAGAGAAACTTGGGGTCAGAGCACAGGGTCAACCATTTACACAGTACCCCTGGGGTTAAGGACCTTGCTCAGGGGCCCAACAGTGTAGTAGGATTCCTCCTCCAACCACGGGATACAAACTGGCAACCTCCCAGCCACAGGCGCAGATCCTTAGCCACAGAGCCTCCAAGGTTTGCATTGATTGCTATGTACTGTAGTGGCAGTTGGTGACCTCTGACACTACATAGGTGCAAAGAGGGTGGACGTTAATGCATTGAAGGAGAGTCTTAATCTATGTGAGCAATAAGATTATAAAGAATACAATTTATTCTCTCATGTCTTTTAAAAACTCAGTAAAAAATCAGTAATTAAAAAAAAAAGATTTTCTAAACTACTTAACAACTGCCCCTTCATCAGAGGTAAAAAGGCAGGCACAGCATAACTGTAGAAATGTCATGCTGTGTCATACAGTGGGTCAGAAGGGTGATGTTACAATAGACTTACAGGTTTGGAAGGAAGTTATTCTGACTCCTCCCACCACCTGCATTCCCCTTTCTCTGAGGTGTGATTATTTCTGTTTTTTTCCTGTATTGCAAAAATAGCTATAATTATTATTAATAATAATAAACTTTATTTTATATAGCACCTTTAAAGGTGGCTTCTCACAGTGCTCTACAGATAGACAACAACAATAAAAAATATACAACATATGAATAATGACAATACACATTTAAAGGAGACAGTAGATGGTAGTACTAAATACAGTAGGAGCAGAGGGGTAAAGAACAGAACCAGTTAAGTAAAGGCTCTTCTAAAGAAGAAGTTTAGAGTTTAGAGAAGGTGACTTTCTGATATCCTTGGGGATAGAGTTTCAGAGCTTTGGGGCATAACAGGAGAAGGCCCTGTCACCCACAGAGTGAAGACAGGCTTGGGGGACAGATAGGAGACCAGAAGAGCAAAGGTTGCGAGGTGGTGAATAGAGCGATAGTAGCTCAGACAGGAACTGAGGTGCCAAGCCATGCAGAGCCTTATAGGTGAGCATGAGGATTTTGAAGTTGACACGAAACTTGATAGGAAGCCAGTACAGGGACTCCAGGATAGGACTAACATTATCACTTGCACTAGACCTGGTCAGGATTCTGCCTGCCGAATTTTGGACATACTGGAGTTTTTTCAATGTGGATTTAGAAATCCCAGCAAGTAGAGTGTTACAGTAGTCAATTTGGGAGAAGAAAAATGTGTTGATCAGCTTTTCAGCCACAGTGAAAACATGGGGTGTAGTCTAGCGATATTTCTGAGGTGAAAGAAAGATGTTTTGACAATGTGCTGCACATGTGGGTTGAATGTCAAGCCTGAATCAAATATCACCCCCACATTTTTCAATTTAAACTGAAGTTCAAGTACAGTGCCATGCACAGATAGGGTTACAGGATTGGCTTTACAAAGTTGATGGGCGGTGCCAATAAGCATGACTTCAGTCTTGTCACAGTTTAGATTAAGGAAAGTTTGAATCATCCATGTTTTTATGTCAGAGATGCAATTAGAAAGAATAAACACAGCCACATTGGTGTCAGGTTTGGTATGGATGTCGATGTGAGTATTGTCAGCATAGAAATGATAGTTGAGACCATGTGATCTTAAAAGCTGACCAAGTGGAAGCATGTACAGTAAATGCTGTATTGAACCCTGAGGAACACCAGACTTAACCAATTTCAGTCCTAAATCTGCCAAGAGAGACAAAGTGACAGTGACAGGTAAGACTCAGTGATCTACTTCACAGGTCTTTGTTTCCAGTCCACTGGAATGCACAGGGCTTCATGGCTGTAGACAAAGCTTAAATGGACTTCACAGGGGTGTTCAGATTTGGTGTGTGCTTGTCTACAACCTATTCTTTCCATCTTTTCCATCTATCCCTTATACCACTCTCGCATGTGACTACCTGTCTTCTGTCTCCCTCTATCTTGCATTTTATAATCTACCACAATAAACAAATTGAAATAAATTTACAAGAAATCATTTAAAGTGGTAATGCCAGTTAATATCATCATCTACTGTATGTAAGAAGTCTATTTTGTTTTCTGGTTAACCAACAAGAAAAAAAATAAGTCTATGTCTGCACATTTTTACTATAATAAAGTTTTGATCTTATTCAAGTTTAAACTGCCTACAGATTAACAACATTCAAATTAGCAGATGAATCTTTGAACATATTGAAAATATTTGCTACAGATAAATACTTCAGCTCCTGATTAGAAGTATATGTACTTGAAACATAAAGTCAGCCCTTCACTCCTGTGTTGCAAAATGCTTAATAATATCCAAGCAAAGGTTATAATCCAAGGCATTTTAATGTTTTTCAGATTGCAGTCTGAACGCTAGGCAAGACCAACAACACAGGCAGTTAGCAGTACTATTCCCTGATAACTACTGTACCCTTTCATATCAGCAGTAAATCATTGTTTCTCTGTCCAATCTTTTCAGTTCTTGTTAATTTTGATTGAGTGAAGATCTTGCCTCTATTTTAATTTGTCCTCTGTCTCTGAAATCCATAAATAATCTTCAACAGTTGGTCTACAGCACAATCATCTGTTCCCCCAGCCATGGCAGCATGCCTCTTGACAATAATCACAAAATCAAAAATGATTTTGTTATTATTAAAATAAATACAGAACTACTATATGCCTTTGCCTAATCACTAACATGTCTAACTTTATAAATCATTACAATCCAGTGTCTTTCCCATTCTTTGTTCATGCAAGAACGAAAGAGAAAATGGGCCCCGGAGGAACAAGAAAGCCACTGTGTCACTTGCTTAAAAATATGTTTTATCCGTAAGAAACCATCTTCAGCCTCTTATGGGGGGTGGAGCCTGTATGAAGTATATGGGTAGGTAACAGACTGGAGGAATAGAAAGGCTTTGCCTCTCCTGCCTTGGAAAATATTGTGGCAAATTCTCTTGACTATCTTATCATTGAACACTGGGTGTTGTCATGTAGCATTGTCGCCCATTTTCAGTCAGCTGCTGAACTTGCGGTTAAGGACTAGGTGTTTAGAGGGCACAGCAGAGCTGTATCCCAGCAGGGGCAGGGTAGAAATCTATTCACATCAAAAATCCAAGATACAATTTGTATCCTAAAGATTCCAGTAAAGGTAAAACATCTTCTACTGTAGCCTTTGGATTTAAGTTTACCTCCTAAATCACATCTCACAGCCTGTGGTAGGAAGATAAACATCCTCTTCCTAACAGTGTTGCTTTTTTAACAGTAGCCTTATATTTCTTCACACCTCACACCTGAAGAAGGCTCCACGGCCGAAACGTTGTGTTCTCTTTCTTCTTTTTTTCAGCATGGAATAAACCTATTACTTGTTCCTTTGCAGCCTACGCATGCTGACGCAGCTACCCGCCTGAACTTATATTTCTTAATATCGAATACTTTATTTCTCAAGTTTTTTATTGTTTTTTAAAATAAACGAAACCCAAAGCTCTTACTACAAACACAAGTACAAGTCACAGAAAACAAGCACCTTTTCATATAGACAACATGAGGACTCATTAGCATTATGCAGGAGGAAGCCCCACTTTCCCAAGTTAAAACACACACATTTAGCCAAGTGGCCATTGAAAGATTACCTCAACTTGCACTTTTCATGCAGCAAAATGGCCAGCCAGCTAATATATTAGTACTTCCTTGGACCTTGGCACATTGTGGGACTGAATGAATATCTTAACTACTACTGTCTGGCTTCAAAATGCATAAAACAACACTAGGAAAAAAAACAATGACCCTCTTTGCAGACTTTTATCTGTATTCTGGAATAGTAGACCAGGGAGTTTTGCATAATGTTTACTAGGCTGTGATAGCAGACTAGGGATGAATACTAACATGGAGAGGAGAGTGAAAATTTCAACTTTAGTTTATTTTGCACAGACATAAATATCCCATCTAAGCTGATTTCTGCTGCTCAATGCAATTAAACATACTGTACCTGTTTTTTTACCACTTTCTGATACAGTATTCTCTTACCTTAATTTAATAATTTTATATTAAAAGTCTCCAGTATTTAGTTCACTTTAATAACCAGTTTGGACAGCTAATCCCAGCAGCCATATCACCCTACAACTGAAGCTAAGCAGGTATGAGCCTGGTCAGTACCTGGATGGGGGACCTCCTGGGAAAAACTAAGGTTGCTGCTGGAAGAGGTAGTAGTGGGGCCAGCAGGGGGTGCTCACCCTGTGGTCCATGTGGGTCCTAATGCCCCAGTATAGTGACTGGGACACTATACTGTAAAAAGGCGCTGTCCTTTGGATGAAATATAAAACAGAGGTCCTAACTCTCTGTGGTCATTAAAAATCCCAGGGCGTCTCTTGAAAAGAGTAGGGGTGTAACCCTGGCGTCCTGGCCAAATTTCCCATTGGCCCTTACCAGTCATGGCCTCCTAATAATCCCCATCTATGAATTGGCTTCATTACTCTGCTCTCCTCTCCACTGATAGCTTTCCTATAGTACAGAAGCAATTTATTAGTTTTTCAACATATACTGTACACTTGTATGGCACTATTCACTATTCACTGACTAGAACTCATTCAATCCAGCAGTTAAAGTCTAGTTGGAAGGGAATTTATCTTTAATCAATAGCCAAAGCCCAAGATTAGTCAAATGCAACGTGTTCAAAACGACATACAGTACACTGTAGAACTAGAAAAGTATTCAGGTAAAATGAAGCTAATCCAGCAGGTTTTTAGTGCTTATTGGAGGATTAATGCAGCCCCAGACAAAAAGTACACCTCATGTAATAGCTTGATTCACAAAAAATGCCACAGTGTCGCAATGTTCAAGGTCCAATGAGGGCCCCCCAGTCAAGTTCATTCCTCTTGCAATGTTTGGCCAGATCTGTGCTACTCATTAGGAGTTCCTGGTCACAGTCAGTAGTAGCACTGGGCTCAGAACAGCAATCAGCAAGTGAAGTTCCTTCCTCAGATTTCACTGGAGCCTTTTAAAGTGTTACCTGTGCAGGACCTGATTTTCATTGACTGCATGGTCAAATGAGAATTATTGCAAGCTACTGAAATGTACGTATTTTCTAACCACTTCATCCAGTTCAGGGTCACAGGGAACCTGTAGCCCATCCCAGCAAGCAACAGGTGAAAGGAGGGTATGCCTTCGTCGGGGCGCCAGTTCATCACAGGGCACGCACAGACACAGATAAACACACTCCTACCAGGGTCAGTGTTCCCAGAAGCCAGATAACATACCAGCATGTTTTGGACTGTGGAAGGAAACTAGAGCACATGGAGAAAACCCATGTGAACACAGGGACATGATACAAACTCCATGTAGATGAAGTAGCAACCCATGTCTGGTATTGATCTCAGAGGCATCATCTGATATCCTTGAAATAAAAATCTACTAGGATCCAAAATAGATGGGCCAACTGATCTTCTGTTGTGTGATAGCTTACCTATGTTCCTATGTAAATTATAAAAGACAAAAAAAGGGTCAAAACTTGCTCAAGTGGGAAAAACTATACCTTTGTTGAAACATTCAGTGCCATCTTTCTTGTGATGAAAAGTTTAAACAAAAGATTCAAGATGAATCTAATTCTCACATCATAAAAACTTATTTATCCACACAAGATACTTACAACATACAGTATGGTTGTAGTAGCCCCCAGATGATTAAGCTTTTGAACTAAGGCAGAAACACACCAACCCTGCAACCTAGAAAAGAAAAAAAGTAAAGATAGAAATGTGTCAGAAGAGGGATCTGAATGACCTGTCCCTGTATGTAGAATCCCACATTGTTTTAATGCCATCCCACTAAAGTGAAATAAAATTCAGTGTAATGAAAAGTTAATCCTCTTTATTTTTTTTCAGTCTATTTTTTGTGTATGCTGAAAGAAACAATGCTTAGTTATTCATCAAATGCTTGATTTCTAGTTTCGCGACCAATCTTATTGTTTTTTGAAGATGGTACTCAGTTTAGAACACATACTGAACAACATGATACAAATAAAACACAAATACAAATCCTGGATGTATTTCCTAGATGTAATTCCTAGATTTTCACCCATCCCTCAAATATACAGTTAACATTTCTTCAGCTACTCTTCTGTTTCTAGATATCAACTTCTCCATTAACTACCCCCAACTCTCTACTTCGGTCTATTACAAACCCATGGATTCACATAGCTATCTCCTGTATAGCTCATTTCACCACAAACACACTAAAAACTCTCCCTTTTTCACAGTTCCTTTGGCTACGACAATTATGCAGCGACGACGATTTCCAGAAGCCCTCAAAATGTACTCCTTTTTCACCAACAGAGGATACCCTAGCAATGTTATTGACAGGGCCCTTGCCCGAGCCAAAAACACCCCTCGGACCATCAACTCAATCAGGAACTCCCGTCGTAACAACCACATTCCTTTGGTGCTTCCCTACCACCCTAACACACTTCCTATCCCTAGGACTATTAACGACAACTTTTCCATCCTACAGGATGATCCCTCCATTGGGGCCCTCTTTTCTGACTGCCCCATCATCTCATATCGCTGACCACCTAATCTGCGTAACCTTGTTAACAGCTCCCTTGACCATCCACACCAGGCACTTTCCCTTGCAACAGAGTTTGCTGTATCCACCTGCAAGTACACATCTAACACCACACTCATTCAAGGCCCCTCAGCACAATTCCGGATCACCCAGATGGCACCTTGTGCCTCCAGCAACCTTATTTACTGTGTCTTTTGCAGTAAATGCCCAGCCATCTACATTGGAGAAACAGGAAGGAGACTTGAAGACCGCTTCAGAGAACATGTTAGGGCAGTGAAGATTAAAGATCTTTCCAAGCCCATTGTTTCTCATTTCACCTCTGACGGTCATGACCACTCTAATTTCTCAGTCTGTGTCCTCAAAGATGGTTTTCTGAACATCAGAAAGACTACAGAAACCAAAATTATCCTGCAGCTAGGATCACACCTTCCCCCTTCTCATAACGACAGACTACTTTTCTTCTAAATTTTCTCCATTCATTGAAGGTTTAATTTCACACCTCTCTACAGCTATTCTGACTTCACACCTCTTGATCTGCCTCTCTTTCTGTCCCCTGCTCCCACCTCTCGCTCCTCCTCTCTCCCAGCCTTTGCTTACTGCCTTGTCTTTCTCACACCTGAAGAAGGCTCCACAGCCAAAACATTGTATTTTCTTTCTTCTTTTTTTCAGCATGGAATAAACCTATTACTCGTTCCTCTATATTTCAAACATATTTTAGTATAATTTTGAAAAATTGGCGCTGGTTATAATTCAACCAATCATTTTCGGCTGTGACACTGACCTTCACTTGGATCAACTTTGACAAAAACTTCCAAAGAAATATTGAGTTGGAAATGTCATATCTTGAGTTGTCTGGATCATTTATCTTGCTGTTTATCATCTTGAAGTAGGATCAAGCCAGCATCTTAATGAGTAAAATCTACATGATTTAAAATAGTGGCTTTTTGTTTAGGCTGTTAGTAGCTCATGTCATGCAGCTATAATCTCCAGTTTTTTAACTTCAGATAAATATATTTCCACTTAATGTACAGTATATGTTTGTTTTTTAAGAGCCATATGGGCTTGGCAATTTATTAAGTTCAATACTTATTTATTAAGTTCAGGAGGTACTTTAAGGTTTGTGAGCCATTATGTTGAGCATGTCTTTACCCTTGTAGTACCAGAATTGTTTGAGGATTATGATATCACATTTCACTGTTTTCATGTCAGGGTATGGCTTAATTTATTTTTTTTAGCCTTTAGCTACTTTAGATATAAATTACTTTCAGACATATGTGCTGTATACTGAGCTTCAAAAGAAACTTATCACTTATAACTGCCACAAATTCACAAAGCTAACAGGAAAACGCAAGTGCACTAACTTTCTACTGAACATATATACAGTAGGTAAAAGTAACATTGCTGGTGTGGCGTGGTACCAAATTATTTAAAGTAGGTGGGCAACAAATGCACAGAGAGAGTGATTTTGTGCAAGAAATATGCCTTTTATTTTCAATGTGCTTGGAAATAATTCGAACAGAAATAACCTCTCCTCCTGAGCTTAACTAACTACTCATTCAGTTATTTCTTTCTAACCAAAGAACTTGGCAGCTAAACTGCTTTCTGACAGTGTAAACAAAATGTCTTTCGATTTGAGGATGTAGCCTGCCATCTTACACTGGCTTGACCTCAAGCTTCCTTATGGTCTCCCATATTGTGCATTCCCCTTGAAGGAGGTTTTGCTCCCTTTATCCAAAGTAAAAGTTTAATCCCATCCTCTTTCTCTAATTCTCTTCCTTTATAGGTCAGTCCATGGCTTCCTTTCTCTCAATATCCTGTGTATTTCAAGGGATCTACCCTCTTGTTCTGACTGCATTTGCGTCCTTTCTAATATTGTTACAGTGCCTTGTCTTCCTACAACTTGTCAGGTGATGACAGGCAATAAGCCATAACCCAGTGTTTTCTGGGGAATATTGTAGAGGTAATTATTTCCAATGTTGCTTTCATTTGTTGAAGAATAAATTAATCACGCTGATTAATATTTGCAATCGATATGAAGCACTACGAACTGTAGATCTGTTATGAACATTTTGTATATGCTGGCTTATGAAGTCTTGTTGGATTCTGTCCTATTCCTCTCATAGACCCTGGATAAGCATATGTCTGTTAACTGGTTTATGATCCATAGATGCCCCATGTCATCCTTGCTCACCTCAGGTTATATGGGACCCAAGTCCGGTGAGTAGGGCATCTACAGTATATCATAACTATCATATTAAGATCTTGAAAGAAAATTGTTGTTTAGATGGACATCACTACCATGTACATTGTCCTGCTGAAATATTGTCACATCAGCCTGGGGAAAGGCAGCAAATGAGATTCCAGGACTTGATTAGTGTAGCACTGTGCAGTCAGGCTGCTGTCCATCACTTCTGCTCAGACCATCACACTGAACTTCCCCATCAATTGGTCTGTTGTACTGTACATAATAATTAATGTTTCAATCTATAATCTATAGAACACTTGCCAACCTTGCTAACACCCATCAAGTTAGTCTACAAAAAACCTTGATTCATCAATAACTATATGAGGTGATACTGAACCAATGATACTGTTGGAACAAATGATTTTATTCTGTGGTTGAAGGGAAATATGTGTTCTTTTCTGTTTTTGGTCCAAACCAAATGAATAAAAAATAAAATGACATGCTACAAAATAAGAGTTTTTTACAAGCATGGCCAAAGTTGAAGGTTTTTGTCCTGTGACAATTTATATGTAATCTACCATTAGTTAGACAATGCCTTCTTTTCTTAACCCACGGTATCTGTCTCCTAAAATGTCCTTGTTTATTTTTACTATCAAAACCTAATTCCTAATGGAAGTCCTGTACTTGTAATAAATATCCTCACTAACAAGTAGGATTGATTCCTAACCTCAAAACAATAGAAAATGCTTACATACAAATCCTTTACTCGTGTAGCTTTTTCTGTTTCTTTTCTGTATCTCAACTGTTCAAAGAAACACTCCTGCACTATTTTCATCCAGTTTAAATCAGTCTAGACTAATCAACGTTGCCCTTTAATTAAGGGCTGTCAGTGAATGACTACTCCTGATTTCCATAAGAGCCAAAATGGCCATTACCTATGGAAGCCTCCCTGGGAGACTTTTGTGAGGAGAATTCACATGAGCATTAACACTGTCATGACCTGATGCCAATACACCAAAACATCTAACTCAACACCCAATTCAGCCAGCAGACATGAAAAGTACCCTCCAAAATTAAAATAATTAAGTAAACAATTTATGAATTAAAGAAAAAAACTGTAGCTATACAGTACATTTGTAACCAGTATTTTCTGGGGCCAACAGCAAAAGTGATTTCATTCACTACAGTTCTACGGTTGAGTTTATTTAAATTTTAGCTTGTGCCTTTTCATTCACATTTAAAAACCTAAAAGCTTAAGCAATAATTTTCCATTCCATTTCCTCTCTTCTCATGTCAGTTTAGTGTTCACGTATACTCTTTCCTGTAAAGGTAGTGCAGGAAGTTCCTATGTTCCCTGGCTGGCCTACTAGCATGGCTATGAGTGTGATTGATAGTTGTAAAGCCACCTTCTAAAGCCCGCAGGACTCCTTCCATGCCAGGCAGTAGTGGAAATGGAGGATAACTCTACCAGATTTTAGGTTATTGTTATTAATTGGGAAGAGCCACAGTTCCCCTTTTGCATTTCAACACTGTAATTTGATGCTGAATTAACAATTGATATTCTGAATCCGTTAGGTTTCCTGTTCTTATAGTAAAAAACTACAACTACAAAACCTACTTCCCTGCTAACATGTTAATGTCTTAATATGTTTATAATGCTTTTATTGATACTAACAATACTAAAAAAATGTATGAAGGTATTTTGTCATCATTTGTGGGATTTTCTCTGTATTACTCAACTATAAGTTGAAGGTCAGAATTTGTATAATATTTCAATATTGAAAATGCCAATTCACGGCTGAGGTTTTATTTATCTTGATAGATATTAATAATTTATTAACATAATTTAGTATACTTCAACCTATAATACTTCAATATTAAGTATTACTTCAATATGAAGCTAGTTGAATAATTGAATTAGAAATAAATTATATCTCCTTTTTGCTTGATGATAATACTATTTTTAAATGTTTCATTTCAAACTATGTAATTTTTTTTTATTTGTACAATTAATTTATACATACACCTGAAGAAGCAACAACAGCTGAAACATTGTGATTTTTTTCCTAATTATTTCTACATTTCAGTGTGGAATTAATATTTTCAGGTTTCTTTGTGCTTTGTACTTTAATGCAGCTCCCCATTCTTTAATTTATACATGTTAATATTACCTGTGCGACACAAGATTTATTTCAAATAGATAATATAAAGTTGAACAAATATATACTGGTATATACAGCAGCTATTTCTAATTCAATACTTTAATAATACAAAAAGAACATGTTCATTTATTTAAGTAAAAGGGTTTTAGAGTCTAATTATACAAATGATATCTGGCCATTTGCCACAATTCTGATCTCCTGTAGTCTCTGCCCTTTGCTGGCACTTTTACTGAACTGCAGCTATTGTTCTTGCTATAATGCTTCGTATCCTGTTGCATAGCAAGGGCTTGCGACATTTTCTGGCTTTTCCAGAAATTTATCACATTGAGATCCCCCAATTTGTATAGAAAATCATTAAAGAACAATTGAGATTTTCAGAAATACTGCTGTTGATTAAAAAAGCTAACAAAAACTAAACTGCATTTCATTTAAAATGTACCGCTTACGTTTTCCTTGCTTATATAATGTTACAAGTAATACCTTTGAAGCTTCTTTTAGTTTTCAATATAATTGCAGGAACATACCACATTCATTTTGATTTATGAAAGCCCACAGAAATATTTTAAAATACTATACAAAAAATACTACTGGAGAAACTGTGTAGATTACAAAAATCTGGTGAGTGAGAATAACCAGCTAAACAAAATATAAGGTACGGACCCAAACGATGTTCTAATCTGTCACAATCTTGATTTTATGGCTAAATTTTAAAATCTCCAGGCATACCTGATATTGATGACTTCTCACGGCCTATTTCACTGCTGCTTGTTAGCCATGATGACTTAGCAAATAAAGTGCATTGCTGAACTGAAAACAAAAAAGCACAAGCAAGCAATAAGAAACAGTTGTACATGACTAGCAGTTGTTATTGCACATAAAGAGACAGAAGCTTACAGTGAAATCCTAGATTATGTGGTCTGAAATGCCGAGATGGAGGCAGGGTTATTGAGAAGGGGAAGTTGTGATCATCACTAACCAACGGTTTACAAGAAAGATAACAAAAGGTAGTTATTCTCACCGTCAATGGAGTCTCTTTCTGGATTTTAACGCTGCACAATGGGGGAGTTCCTAGCTGAGCAGTACAGTGCATGTCTGTGCGCTAGTAGTGCCAGCTGCTATCTATGGCAGTGGGATAATACCAATAATGCAATTTAATACAATTTCTAAGAGCCACGTGCTGCTTTCAGATTGTGCAGGGCACTAAAGAAGGGTCATGGAGGATAAGTCATTGAGCGAGTGAGTCAGCCTGTGGGGAGAGTCTCACATAAAAAAGAGAAAAAATACTCCTCAACACAAAATGTGTACTGTGAAGTGGAGCAGACTTGTTCTTAGCCTTTCCTTTTAGAGATTTATTTTATGTATTAAATTATTTTAAGCCCACACAATACTGGATTAGACCAGTTCATTCTAAAATCACTTTTAAGTCTAATTATTTTTTTCTTCCCATAGAAATTACTTTTAAAATAAAATGAAGCTAACACTACAGTCGTCTGCACTGCTTCCTTAAAAAAACAATTATATGATAGAATATTTCAAGCTGACTCTATAGTAATTAACTTTAACTCCCCTGTTTTGTATTTCTTATCATTTGCAAACAAAGTGTGAATAATAGAAAACATGAGAAACTAGGAAGTGTGCCACCTCTCAACACTATTAGTGTAACTAGCTTTATTGCCACTAAATTATGCCTAAATAAGATTCTCATGCAAAAATATATTTATTTTTATTTTTAATGCAGATAACTATGGGTAAGACACAAGTGCCCTATACTGTTCTATTAAATGAAAATATAATCCACAACTTAATCTTTTAGATGACATCACACTAAATGTGTTTACTTTAAAGTCCAGTGATTTCTCAAGATCGTATTCTTCTGTTTGATCCAGATTAAATATTGTTTTTCTTTGGGATATAAGGACATATTCTGTTTCTGAAACTAAATGTTTATCATAATGTTCACTGAAGACAGGTATGGTCCTGCCTTATAGTTAAGGCTTTGATTTTGGCCTGTTAATTGAAGCTTCAATGTTTTATAAAGACCATATCTGGAGATCCTGGAAGTTAACCACCAAGGTGCCTTTGCTCTGAAATATGACTGTTAGCAGGTATGACTGGTTAAAAAACTGGAGTTACATGAATATAAAACCAGAATAACATTTCTATCATTTTGGACCACAAAGCCTTACTTTTTCATCAAGCCAGTGAGTGACTTTTTTAATCTCACTGTATACATTGTGCTCATCATTTTTTTTCAAATGTATCTTTTTTAGCAGTAGTGTGACATGAAAACACATAGAAATTATGTGAAACTTTGCTGAAGAAAACATTGGCCATTAAACAACAATTCATTCCAAAAAGGGTAACAAGTTCTTTTTAATTCCTATTGAGGAGAAAGTGCTTTATACACTAGCAAAAATTTATACAAACTGTATCTCACAGCATGCTCTATGCTGTTACAAAAATGCATCCTGATAATTGTAAAACTGCCCCTACAAAGATTAACTGAAAGCTAATTTCCAATGTATTTAAAATTTAGGAGAGCCCAATACTTTGCGAAGAAATTCCTGAAAATGTAACTTCAAACTCCTTAGTCCATAATTTAAACATAACATCCTAAATCCACCAAATCATCCTAATACCGAAGAAAACCAAAGCGTCATGCCTTAATGACTACCGCCCGGTGGCACTAACCCATGTTATCATGAAGTGCTTCGATTGGATGTTCATGGGGCACATTAAGGACACCATTCCAAACACACTGGACCTGTACCATTTCGCATACTGGCCAAACAGATTCATAGATGATGCAATCTCCATTGCCATAAACACTGCCCTATCCCATCTGGATAAAAAAAACACATACGCAAGACTCAGAAACTCAGTGCACTGGGTCTTCACACCATCCTCTGCAATGGGATTCTGGACATCCTGACAGGCAGACCCTTGGCTGTCAGGCTTGGAAACCACACCTTCGGCACACTAATTCTGGACACTGGGGTTCCCCAGGGTTGAGTGCTTAGTCCAATGCTTTACTCCCATTACACCCACGACTGTAAGGCCAAACATAACACCAACTCCATCATCAAGTTTGCAGATGACACCACAGTTGTAAGTCTGATCACAGACAAGGATGAGAGGGCCTACAGGGAGGAGGTTAATCTCCTTACAACGGGTGAATGTGTGAAGACAACAACATCACCCTCCATGTCAGCAAAATCAAGGAGCTGATCGTTGATTTCAGAAAACTGCAAAACGGTCATGCCACTATCCACATCAACAGGACTGAAGTGGGAAGGGTCAGTAACTTCAAATTCCTTTGCATGCATATCACAGAGGACCTCACATGGTCTCTCAACGCCAGTTGAGATTTAAGAAAGTGCAACAGCACCTGTACTTCCTAAGACAGTTGAAGAAGGCTAAGGTATCTCCTCACTAATCTTTACAGATGCACTTCAGAAAGCACACTGACAGGTTGCATCACAGTATGGCAACTGCAGTATTGCTAACCGCAAAGCCCTTCAGCGGGTGGTGAAAACTGCCCAGTCCATCACTGGGGTCGCTCTCCCATCTATCCAGGACATTTATGACTGACGGTGCTTGAGGAAATAAGCATTATCAAAGACCCCACACACCCCAGCTATAGACTGTTTGACCCTCTACCATCTGGAAAACGGTACCGGAGCATTCGGGCCCGGACTACCAGACTCAGAGACAGTTTTTACCCCTGCACTATCAAACTATTAAACTTCCAGCCTCTCTCACCTACGATCTGAACCCTCAAGTGCCTTCTCTCTTTATCAAAACTCAAACACACATTGAAATCTCCTCACATGTCAAGAAGTTCACTCCTCATAATTTTCTATTGTTTATTTAATTCTGTTGATGTACAGTACGATTTTGCACAACTGATGTTGTTTTGTACATTACCTGTTACCTGTTGTTGTTTTGCACATTGCCTGTTTTCTCTGTCTTTCTTTTCTTATACAATTTTATTGTTGTTTTTCTTGTACTAATTACCGTCTGAGAGCTAGCTAAATAGCATTTTGTTATATTATATACCTGTGTATGAGTATAATAACTACAATAAATGTGAACTTGAACTTGAACAAAATAATAAATCAAATCCTTAGAAATATATTTTAATATTTACATGATGACATGTATTAATCTCTTTCTTTAGATTTTATCTTTCATCATGTAGCAGTGGTTGAAAAAACAGTTGCAATGTAATTGGGGTGCAGTTTTAGCACCTCAATAACATAAGTCACTATCTTATGTGAAATATTTGTGTCATGTTAACCTAAGATTTTAAGAAAGAAGATTGAATATTTGCTGTGGAAATAATGTGTATCTGGAGGTCTCCCCTTGAAACAGCTGAAATCAGCTATGGGTTTATGGGGGTGGTTGATTCAGATAAGCAATTTTGGCAGAAGTGCTGAGAAGAACTGAGTTGAAATTACTTTCCCAGAGCCAGCAGCTCTTAATCTAATTGTTGGTCCATTCATTAGGACAATCTAGACAGCCTTTTCTATCCGCCACACATTCTAATACAATTATAGTCACAGCTCTCTGCAGAAAGGAATGCCTGTGTCTTTAACATTTTACTGCAAAGACAGCATGGTAAAAAACAATAATCAAGCCAGGTTTGCATAAACAGGGAGTTTGGAAAGGTGGGAAATATAGAGATTTCTGCATGAGGGGATTGGAATAATGTGCTCCCACACACTTTCGGTCTTACATTGTAGCAGGATATTCTTGTGAAATGTAAATGTATTATTTCTGTAATGTGTCATGGTTCAAATGAGGAGTGTTGCACATTTACTTTTGCGGGTCTTTTACATATATATATATATTTTGGTTGCTACATTCACATGTACTTACGTGAATTTATGTGAATGTATTTTAATCCATCCATCCATCTTCTCACCACTTTATCACAGGGGAACCAGAGCCCAGTCCGGCAAGAAATGGGTGCAAGGTAAATTAAAACCCACCAGCACAGAAGCTAATTAATCTACCAGCATGTCTTTTTTTTATCTGTGAGAATATGATGTAGATGTAGGATTTATTAAATAATTTAGTAAAACCTGTAGTAAAACATAGCAATAGATGCTGAAATTGGAGCTATAGGTGGTTATATGGCTGCATTGTAAATACAATACATACAATAAGATACAATGAGACATTAAAGGATTGTAAGATTTTAAGAATTTAAAAATAATAATTTGTTCTTAATTACTTCAACAATATTGATACTAATATATTGCTCCCAATTCTTGATTAAACAACATATTATCAATACTATACATTTGTTCAAGAGGACACCTTTAAAAGTAGCTTCATAAACATTTTTTTTATTAATCAGACAATTATAACAGTAAAAATGAATATATCCATTTGAATATATTCAAACAGCTTTATGAAATGCAGGGTCACAGGAACCAACAGGCACAATGCAGTATACACCAGTCCATCGCAGAGCACACACAGACACACACACCAGGGACAATTTTCCCAGAAGCCAATTAACCTACATCAGTATCTTTGGAGGAAACTGAATCACCCATAGGAAACCTACACAAACTCCATGCAGATAGCACCCCAGTGCTGTGAAGCACTAATGCAAACCACTGCAGTACTGTGCCACCCCCTGTGTTTTAATAATTTACTTAATTTACTTTTCAATGAGCACTTTTTATTTATGAATGAATGGGACATACAGTACTGTAGGTAATAGAGAAAAGACACATTCCTAGTGCAAGAAATTCTATAGGGCTAATAAAGTGATCTTAGATCTTATCTCTTAGAGACAATTTTCCAGCTCTTTATTTTTCCCTTTGCAGTCTCTAAAACAAACATCTGCTCAATAAAATGTACCTGTTTTACAATTGACTATACTCTCACCCTGGGCTATATCAGCATTAATTCACTGGGTCTCCTATTTCTTCAGTGCTTTGAGTCAAAATGTAGTTGGCCCTGCTTAAGAAACTCAGTTCAGCAGTTTCAAAAGCCCACATTCATCCCATAAATATCATGTCTGTAGAATTAAAATAATTAAATGTTCCTTTCACAAAACTGTACAAAACCCACAGAACACTTAAAAAAACTATGAAAACCAGGATTTGTGTCTGTAAAAAAATATTTTGCAGTACACATGACAAAATCATCTGTTTTTCTGGAGGAGGTCTGTCAGTCATAAAATAATTTAAAAAATATTTTTGATTAAAATAGTTTTTGAATCATTTTAACCTCATGGTAAGTGCAACATAAGAAAAAGACAATATAACCACAGAAAAAGAAAAATGAGATTAGAGGAGATCTATAATGATTGGTTTTGTTCCTATGAAGAATATAAAATCTAAAAAAGAATTCAAAGCCTTAACCTTTTAACCTTTCTGACTGGACATTTCATGGACAGAGACAGTTTGTCTTTATGACATCTGAAAGCAATTCTTTATTTCAAGTAACTGAATCTCTGCTGACTGAATCAGTATGTTTTTTGTGAATAAACACAGTATATGTCTGCAAAGATGTAGTATTAAAATGGAGGAATATGTATTTGACCAAAATACAGACAAATGTGTCCTGGTCAGAGAGATAAACATTTTGCCATGTGGCAGTCTTCTTTTGCAGATCATTCTCTTTCAGTTTAATCCAAGGTTATCATTTCAATTTTACTGGCAGAGCTTCTTGTGCTTTAATCATTGTAACATGGTGATTTAACTACTACTATGTTTCTACAAAACATTTTTTGTTTTGTGCATCAAAACGTAACGTTTTAATTTCTATAATATACTGTATATGTCTTTAATAAAATAATAATGATAAAAACAAATATGCAGTGTTTTCAGTATGTACAGTATACAATACACTATTTATCCTCTAGCACTGCAGGATACAATGCTATATTCATTCAGAGCACTTGCGAATTTTAAATTTCAGTTAATTCCAACAAAGATTTAATGCCTACGTGTTTTGAATGGATATACTATTTTATGGTACAGAATTGCAACTTTCTGTGGAGCTTCTGAATAATCTTAATCATATATGGAGTTGAACTCCAAAAAAACTATATCTATATCACTAACTTTGTTATTAAAAAATCTAAGAATAGCAGACTACCTTAACATGATCTCTGTTATGTGTAATACAGAGAATTGTGTATTACTGTCTTTTATTTTTTTGAGAGACTTAGATTTCCAGACACAAAAACAGGTAACAACAATAATATGCTGTATGGTTGATATTAAATTTCATTAAACTTGGATATTGGCATTTCACCACTGGAACAGAAGGATAAATGTCTGTTAAACCCCACTACAATATGTTAATGTCCCCCAAACTAAAGTGGCATATGCCTTGTTTTCATGGTGACAGCAGGCAAGGTTTGTGGTTTGGTTGGCTGTATAGGAAATGTTTAACTGCATTAAGGGTAAAAGGGCAATTTATTATCTTAAGCCTGTGTTTATTTTCACCTAATTAACTATCAGTACAAGCTATAAAACTGATCCCCAAATGAACTACTTTCTTTGTTTCTTTATCTTTCAGTACCTTTTAGTGTATGCTATGGTACATCCTCTTGAGAAATATTTTTTTTGACACAAATGATTTATTTTTCCACTTGAGCAATTTAGTTTATAAAGATTTGTGTTCGTAAAAATAAAAATAACAATAATAGCAGCTGCATTTATATAGTGCTTTTCATCCCAAAAGACCCCAAAATGTCTCACAAATAGGATGATACCACTTCTTCCCTCATTTAAGTTCCACCACACCTGGGCAGCAGCCCCACTACACAACCCATCAGGTAGAGAAATGAAATAGTGATTCAAGTTAAATGGTGCCTTGAACCCAAACTAAGAGTGTGTTGTTAACTATTGTTAAAAACAGTAGCGTTCCTTAATTGGTGGCCTAGAGGCTGTAAAGAATATTGTATTGTCATTTGGTTTGATCTAGAGTCCAAAAAAAGAGGCCATTGAGACAATCATTGCCATGCTTTTCTAAAAATTGCATAAGAGTAAATTACACAGTGCTGTTTTATCATGAACTCAATACATACAGCAAAATTGTCTTTGGTTTTGCTCCAGCATACCACAGCATGGCAGTGGGTCAATTTGTTTTGAGCAAAGAGAAAAGAGTGCTCATCTAAGATAAAATAATCAAACTTGAAATATACCAGACTGCAGTTCAAAAACTAATTTATCATTGTAAGATACTGTACTGTATTTGTACAGTCTAAAACAGCTATATAATGCTACAATGCCAATCTAGAAAAAATAATCCTTTGTTTCTGGTTGCTGAGCCACAGAAGATGTCTTCCTCAAGTACAAGTTCTTGTCCAAGTCCATCAAATATTAGAAGTCTCCAGATCACCAGATTTTTAAATAATTAGAAAAACTTGGAAGTTTTTAATCAATTAAGCAAGTATTAAGAAAGTAACAGGAAAGACTGAAAAGCATTCTGATTGTTCATGTCTGAATGGAGTTTATTTTGAATTATTTCATACAACAAGTAACCGGTTTAGCTAATCACAGTTAAATTATTCTGAATTTATGATTTAAGTAGTAAACCAAACCCTAACCCTTACATTAACCCTAACCTACTGTATAAGCTCTGCTGGACTTGGACACTCCAAGACTGGGTTAAGGAAGAAATGTGTTATAGAGATAGTCTTTGAAATGTTAAATACTGTACAACAACTAAACTGCCCAACTGTTGTTTTTACTTCTACAGCTTAATTTTAGCACTAAATAAACAATTGAAGAACTGCATTTTCTTGTGTTATGTTCCAAAACAAGATTATGAACTCTGGTATCATTCTGACATGGGCTGAGATTATATTCTCGTGTATTTTTGAGCCACCATCAAAAGTCATACTGTACAATACATTGTCTAAATTAGGTACCATTCATTTATTTTTCATCTCTCATTATATTTACTCAGAATTATACTGTATGTCTTTTCCATAATCTTATACATCACAAAATCTGTTTATGAACATAAGAAATGTTACATGTACAAGAAGACCATTTGGCCCACTTTGTGAATTTAGTTACTAGCAGCTAATTGATTCATGGATTACATCCATGAAAGTAACTGAGTGTTGAAGTGTTAGGATCACAATGTGATTCTAGATGTGAGGGATCCATTGAGCTAAGGGTGATATACTGTATGAATTAATTCCCTCCAGTTCCAACACTGTGTGGAAAAATGACGGGATTGTAGTGTGAGGTATTTGAAAAACTTACCATTAACCAACACACCATTAATCAGAGACCTGAACTTTAATGTCTTTATCTATTTTCAGAGAGGGCTAAGCAACAAACTGAACTGAGGACTCAAATGCAAGTTAAACAGTCTAATGTCCAGAGACAATCTGGCATGAATGCTGTACTGCTTGCCTTAAAGGCCTCTGAGAGGGGGCACCCAGAGACTAACAGGCAAATGCCCAGCTCATTGATCAGTTGCCCTTTTCTCCCTTCCAGATTTAGCCACTTCTGCCCAGATTGTCTCTCTACCATATGTCACAGGGTGTCCACCACAGTATAATTTTCTGTTCACTATTTTTATGGTAACATCTTATTATATTCCCATAGCAAACAAGATAAATCAAACGCATAATGCTGTTTAGTCTGCAATTTACTATAAAGTGTTTAGAGTTTACCACAATATGGCATTTGATTGCTCTGGCCTTGGCCAAAACACAAACTTGTGGTATTTAAAACAACAACATATTGGTGAAAAATACTGCCAGAGAACAAACTGAAGAGGGATAAATAGAAGTTAATGAAATAGCTCATTATGAAGCATCTTGGTTCAGACTAGATAAAACTCTCCGGTTAACATACAGTAATTGTTGTCAATTTTGTCTTTACGATTTGCAAAGCATTATCAGTTCCCCCAACATTCTAATAGAAATTACATACTGTACTCCTCTGTAATTTCTCACAGGTTGTTTCATTCCATGTGCTGTATTCTACTTTCAATTCAGTTCAATTCAATTTATTTTTATATAGCACCTTTCACAAGGTTGCCCCAAGGCGCTTAATGCAAATGACTTTCACCAAACTGAGATTAAACTTTGCCCCGCAAGAGAGTGTGAAACTTGAATCTCACCAATTGACAGCAGAAGCTGACAAAGACCAGGTGTTCTTAAGAACCATTGGACATAATATAAAAAGCCAAGGCGTATAACTGCAAGAGCAGGAGATGAAAAAGCAACATTCACCTATGCAGTGCCAATATCTAATATAATACATGTGTAACCACAAACAGTGGTTTGGAAACGGTGAGCTTCATTGTCTCTATACTCATAACAAATATTTTTTTTCTTGGGATTGCAGTCTGAATACAATATTTCCCAGTCTTGGGTTGGGAATTATTTTAAAGAAATCTGTATAGATTTAGTTATGGTTTGGTTTGGTTTAAAAGCATTTATTACCATATGCAAGTGACATTAAATTGCCATAACTTTAATTGTTTAAAGAAGCTGTCTTGCTGAAAACACAAAATCTAAATGGCTTATGTAATATGATGTACTGTATGTTAATCTTTCATAGAGACCTACAATTGGGATCTACTGTAATTATCTTACAAAGTGCAAAGTTGAAGCTGGAAAGTATTCTTATTTCACAAAAAGGCACAGTCTCATCTGATTGTGAATTCAGATACCCTCTTCATTAATCTATATCTGTGTTATGTGACAAAAGCAACGACCTTTGATATTTCATATTAAATGAAAGATTAGATTGGTCTAGTATCATTGCTTTGTTTATGTTACGACCCCAAATGTCTAGGGGTATCGGGGTGTAACATTTAGGATAATTCTTTCGGAAGCAGGTGGGTTTTGGTGAGGGACTAGGAAGCGTGATAACAAGGGTAAGGAACTAAAGTGGTACCAAAGAAAAGACAATAACAAACAAAATGGAGCTGGATAGGAAGGTGAGGGAAAGCTAACCTGACTGCAAAAGAAAACCTGAAACACACAGTCTTTGGCGTCTTCAACACCCTAACTAACCTCCACCGACTACCCAAAACCATACAAGACAAATGGCAGTCACCCGTACTAACTAGTATTACTAATACAAAGTCACCTAAGTGTGTAAAGTGTGCCCAACAACCTAAACTAACCTTATATACAAAAGTTCACACAAAAACACAAGTGAACCAGGAATACAAATAAGGGAAAACAAGAGTAATCAACAGGAACAGGGTACAAAAGAACACAAAGGTTGAACATGCAAGTTCAGGAAATGGCAAAACAAGGATAAACACACAAACAAACGAAAGTACAAAGAAACTAACAGAAAACCAACAAAACAACAAAGCTGAAGCTATACGAAAATACACACACACGATGCAAACCAAACCAAACCGATAACCAGAAGCGATAACCAGAAGCGATAACCAGAAGCGATAACCAGAAGCGATAACCAGAAGCGATAACCAGAAGCGATAACCAGAAGCGATAACCAGAACCAAACGGGACCGAAGTCAAATGAAAGGCCTCTCCTTGCTGAAAACCTCCATGTTATATGCTGAATAAGATGTGTTCTGATTGGCTGAGAGCTAATTGATGATGACATCAACTGAAACAGTGGTGTGATGGTGGGCCAATGGGGGAGGGAGAACACTCAAGGGTCAGCAGTGTGGACATAACAGAAAAAACACACACAGAACACACACTGGGACGTAACAGTTTACATAACAAAAATATAGTAATTATATGAAACACATTAATGAAAATGGTAGCTTTTTTTCCAATGTAATCACAGCTGTGCAGTAGACAGTTGGATTAGGAAGCAATTGGCAATTCCAAATTTCTGATATAAATATTACACTTCTAAAACAGGAATTACATGTCTTTCTCTGACATACTACAGTATAATTAGGGTGACCAGACATCCTATTTTTCCTAGACCTAAAATATCGGTCGATTTATACAATTCCAAAAATTGTCGAGGATTTTGTTTTGTTCATTACTCAGACTGTGTAAACAAACATAGGCCTATATATTTTCATTCGTTACATGCATTACCGGTAGATGTTTTGAAGTTACACGCAATGTACACGGTGTCGCTTGAAAAGGGTTTTGTGTGTGTGTGGCTGTTTTTATGGCCATGAGAAATACAAATGTTTAACTTGTTTCATTATGTTTCAAAATGTTCCATTAAAATTGATCATTTTTGCAACCAATGAGGACTTCTCCTAAGTTATGATGTCTTAATTTTTTCCTCAGATGTTAAGACTTTTGTTGTGTTAAAATGAAAAAAAAAAACCTTTAAAATAGGGCTATATTTATTTTTTTCCTTGTTTGCCATTATAGAAGAGAAATAGCAAAACCTACAACTATTTAAAAGTTTACTAAGAAGTTAAGTAAAAACTAGAGAGTTTAAATTGATTTTTTTAATTAGAAAACGTAATAAAGATTCATTACTTTGGAGGCATGTGTCCAGTGTCGATTATCCCCCCCAGTCCTCTTTTTTAGAACCAAAATATGGTCACCCTAGTATAATACTGTAATGGAGTCTAATAGTCTGTTCTTATAGCATTGGATTAATTAATATCATATATTAACAGTTTCATTGTGGTGAATAATGGTGGAAGCCACTATTAATAGAACTGCAGGATGCCTTTCCAACAGGAAAAATGATAAGGACATTATAATTTAAGGCTTGGGCATATACAATCCATTATTACTCAATGTTCTTGGCCACAGTGTTTAATTAGCTTTCACATGAGAAAAAATTACTGGTTTTCATTTCTGGGTTTTTTCCCAAACACCAAATTAGCTAGCCTAAGCTACCACATAACCAATTAGTTTGGTGTCCCTTCAAAGCTGCTGAACATGTATGAAACACTATGACCACAAACAAAAAATGTCTTTCCAACTTCTAGACTGCAGCTCAGGATTTTAATTAGTTTATTATTAGGACACCAAGGACACTGTATGTTTGTTAGAAATTGTATACTTATATCTTATATAATAAGCTGTAAAGAATATGTAATCAGAAGGGTGAATATTCAACACAGGAGAAACAAGTCTTGTAAGATCCATTATACATTTTTCAAAACACTTTGTTGACTATCTTCAGTATATAAAACAAAGTTTTAATGCAGTAGTAGACAATCACAGCATAAATCCAAGAACACCTACAGTATGTATTTATTGACCTATGTGGACAAAAATGGTTGGGATGGCATGTTGAGAAAGAGCTGCTTTTGTCATACCAAACTTACTAGTACAATAACAACTTCTAACAGAAATGTCACTTTTGAATGGGTAAAAAAACATTCTGTGATAAGAGGAGAATAAAGGAAAAGGTCAGGAATTCAGTGTATTCTTGAATGAATAAGTATTACTACTTCATTCTCCTACAATCTGTTATTAATTTTTACATGCAAAAGGAAATAGACATTAAGGCTGATATGTTCATTTTTTCATGTTTATATAGTAAACATGTTTTCCATGTTTCCATGTACAGTATATATAGTTTTCATTAACTTCCATATGATAAAAGAATACAGTGATCAGACAAGTATGGTAAGATTACATTTGTTTTAGCAGGGTATGAAGAAACCTGTGTTTTTACACAAGTATACCAAAAAGGTGTCATTTACAAATATTTACCAGGTATTTGTGACTCCTCATTAGCAGCAATGTTATGGTTAATATTACATTAAGATGGTAAATTCTAAGAAATGTCAGGGGAAAAGGTTTATTGTATTTTATCCATCCTACTTTTCCCTTAAACATGCCTTTTTTCTAAAATAATGAAATGCAGACTTCTTTGGAAGAAAAGCAAACTAGCATCATACAAGACGTGGAATCATCTCTCTTTTGGCTACCACCAAGAAATCTCTAACCAGAATGGTCGTATATTTTAAAAGTAAGTGAATCAGTAATTTTAGCCACCATGTTGACTTTCTGCCACTGTTTCCTATTTTTGTCAACACAACATATAATCAGACGTCATTAAAAAAATGCAAACCTTCTGGGTTGTTTAAATAAATTTTCCAGACATGTCTTATAAAATGCACATAAATATTTCACATTTTGTAGCAATCTTATCTACAATCTTAAAACAATTCTTAGGTAAGGGATTCCTTTAAAAAAAACAATGGAGAAAATCCACCTCTGTTTTTAATTATATACACAAAAACTACCACATGCTACACTAGTGTTCTTTCCCACTACCAATCACTGTAATACATTTAATTGTTAAACACAGTTATTCAAGTTTTTTTTTCTGCAACTAAACGTTTTAAATAATTGAAAGACATAACACAATTTATGTTAAACTTGATTTATCATTTTTTACAATCTTCATCCTGTAGTGGTGAGGCTTATTAATAAGAAAGAATTAAGTGTTCTGAGCCTTCCCAAATGAGGCCCCATTTCTCTGTTCATCTCTGTGGTGCAGCCACAGAGAAACTATTCATGCAAGCTGATTTAAGGTTTGATAAGGACAGCTCCCAAAGGGGGATGCACTTAGCTAAGCCTGGCTATCATGATCAATGGTCATCCATTGGCGCCTATCTGTCTAGGGAGTGCCAGATGGACATCTGGACTGCATTCCTAAGTGTCAGGAGTAAGTGACTCATATCTCACCTTGATCAACCAATCAGGGACTGGTAGGGCCGAGTAACCCACGTGGGACTCTGATGCCCATGGAACTTTCAGCCAATCAACGAGCTGAAGTTCCTCCAGGTAAAAACAGGCAACACAGAGAGCCTGAGAGATTCAACAAGATTCAGTAAGATTCAGAAGGGATTCAGGAGAATTCTGTGGACAATTCTAAAGGGAATTCAAAGGAGAATTCAAGGGCAGGACGGCCCAGGAGCAGAAGGCTCCCAAGGGCAGGACATTCTCGCAGCGCGCCTCCTGACCATCCTGAGACTCAGCCCGGACAACCACGGAATGGCCAGTGTGTCCGAGTGCCAGAACTTTCCTTTGTTCTAAGAGTCTAGAGTGGAGGTTGCTAGAGAGTAACCAGCAGCAGGCCTGGTGAACAGGTCGGAACTGTGGACAGCTGAATCACTATTCAGAACTAGCTCTTCATCAGGAACGAACCGGTCCTCTTCCTGACTTGCTGGGACCCACAGTCATCTTTTCTCCTGTGCACAAACTGTGCTAGTTAAAACCAACACTAACTAGCAGGCCAGTGAGCATCTGCAGCGCACCGTCGCAAGCCGCACAGCACAGCCTGGCACCTAGCCAGAGAGCGCGGATTGGACAGCAACAAGCCTGCAACAGTTTCTTTGTGCCCGCAGGAGATCTGAATCCCCAAAGATTGGATGAGTTATGTCGCATGGTTGGACTCTAAAGCCATCAAAAGAATCAACTTTGTGATTTACTGCTACAATTAATAATTGTCTCAGTAAATGCCCAAACCCTACAGAACTGGTGCCTTCAGAGAGCCACTACATTACATATTTGGCGTCCCTGAACCGATTTTTCTTACAATCCTGAACCTTAGTAATATTAAAAAAACAATTATCATTTGTGTAATTAATCTCAACATTCAAAATTGAGACTGACAAGAGACAGTGCTTTTCAAATGTATTCAGACCATCCCTATGGAATCCCATTTTGTAAAATTGTACAATGATGCATACACATTCTAAACTTAATATTTTAAATAAAACCTGAAAGCTCCATCTGAAGATATCTAAGGGTAAGATAAGACAATTTCAGAAAAAAAACTAAAGAGAAAAAAACTGAAATATGTTTAATGTACAATTATGCAGACCTGTGATCACAATATTGGATGGAATATCTGGCTGAAATATGTGCCCAATCTTCTTTACAGGTTTCCTCAGGCTCTTACAGTACATTGCTTATGTACTGTACAGCCGTGTTCAAGTCTTTCCACAGAATCTCAATAGGATTCAAGCCAGGTCTTTGACTGAGCTACTAAACGATATTACCTTTCTTATTGTTAAACCACTACTGAATTGTTCATTTTCACCACAGATTGTAGTCTTTAGCAAACTGAAACAGGTTTTCCTCTAGTATTTGCCTACACATTGCTCTGTCAATTTTTTATTCAGTCTTACTGTAACAAGCTTTCCAGTCCCTGCCGAGACAAACATCTCCAAAGCATGATGCTGCCACCACCATACTGAACTGTAGGGATAGTGTTGAGTGGAGAATGTGTGTGTTGGGTCTGAACCAAACAGGACTCTTGGCAGTTGCAAGCTCCATATTAACATGGTTTATTTTTAGTATTGACTTTGTTCTTAACACCCTGCCTTACAAGAGAGTTTTGTGAGGTGTTCTGGATATTTATGACTGATGCAAATCTTGACCTATCTCAGCAAAGAGTCCTCAGTTTGGAAGGGCAGCATGATTTAGGTGGTACAAAGCATCTTCCATTCTTTGATGATTGAGTAGACTATGCTCACAGAGATATTCTGAAACTGATATTTTTTGTATTGTTCTCCTTTTCTGTGCTTTTCTAAGACTTTATCTCTTACCTACTTTGAAAGCCCCTTAGTCATCATGATTGAGTCTTTGCTTGACATTCACTGCATAACCAAGGAACCTTACTGGGACAGGTGTTTATATTCACTGTCTACTATTATTACCACTATTAATACAGTATATATCCGCTATTATTACACACAGACAGAGGGCAATCAAGTAATTGTGTGGCTAATTAAGTTAATTTTGGTCACCTACAGTAAATTAATTTAGGTTTGACACAGCAAAGGGATAGAGCATTTATGCAATCATAATTTTCCATTTCTCTCTTACATTAAATATCTATTACCTTTCTTTTTCTTTTGTGTGTTGAATGTGTCCAGTAGGTTGTGCATGTAAGAGATATTAATCGCTATATCAATGTGTCATGACTGCAAGCTTTAAAGAAACAAAAAGTGAAAACTGTGCAAGGGTGTGAATACTTTTGGAATAAGTGTACTGTACATGTGCTGCTACCCTTAAGTGGTGCTTTCACAATAACTGGTGAGGAGTGTTTTGAAATTCGGACTCATTATTTTGTATTTCGGTAATGTGTTACAGCATTGATAAACAAAGACATTTGGTGAGTTTTATGATTTCACATCTGTTTTAGAGTGACACCTTCTGATGAGCTACAAGTATAACAAGCTGAGAAGCAAGAATTGTACACATATTCGGAGTTCACAGCTCACACAGTGTGTACTATCTATCCAATTGTCTTTAAAAACATAAAGTATGCTTAAACATTCTTCTTCTGTAAGCTTCTGTGATCACATATTGTAATATGTCACACAGATTGTCACACAGACATCTTTTCTCCACCATCAACAGACTGCTCAAGCCAAACTGCCCCACCACATTACCTGCCTCATCACAACTTTGCAACACATTCTTAGATTTCTTTAGTTCTAAGATTGACAACATCCGGCATCACATTCTCTCCACTACGGATATAATTTCCACACCTCCTCCCTCCTCATCCAACTTCTCTGGTTCCCGTCTCTCCAGCTTCTCTCTTCTTGACTCAGCATCCCTAAACAAACTAGTTCCGCGCATGAAACCCACCACATCTATTTTAGATCCCATTCCCACCACTTTATTCCAGTCCTGTTTCTCTTCTCTCTGTCCCATTGTCCTCAATATAATACATGAATCCTTGAGCACTGGCATTGTACCAACGGTCCTCAAAACTGCTGCTATTACCCCAGTGCCAAAGAAGCCTAACATGGCTCTCGACAATCTTAACAACTTTCGCCCCATCTCCAACTTACCCTTTCTCTCTAAAATTCTAGAACGTGCTGTCACACTTCAGTTACATAACCACCTCATGACAAACAACCTTTTCGAACCCCTCCAATCTGGCTTCCGTCAACTTCACAGCACAGAAACCGCCCTAGTCAAAGTCACCAACGATCTCCTAATAGCTTCTGATTCTGGTTCTCTTTCCATACTCATCCTTCTTGATCTCAGTGCTGCCTTTGACACTGTTGACCATAACATCTTGCTTTCTCGTCTCGAGACTGTGTTTGGAGTCTCTGACACTGCCCTCAAATGGTTTAAGTCTTACCTCACTGATCGCTGTCACTTTGTCTCTCTCAATGGGTACAGGTCTGAAATTGGTCTTGTCAAGTCTGGTGTCCCCCAGGGCTCAATACTGGGCCCCTTGCTCTTCAGCATTTACATGTTCCCACTTGGTCAGCTTTTAAGATCACATGGGCTCAGCTTTCATTTTTACGCTGACGATACTCAAATATACATCCATACCAAACCCGACACTGATGTGGCTGTCTCTATTCTATCTAATTGCATCTCTGACATAAAAATTTGGATGACTCAAAACTTCCTTCATCTTAACTGTGACAAGACTGAAGTCATGCTTATTGGTACTCCCCATCAACTTCGTAAAGCCAGTCCTGTAACCCTGTCTGTAGATGGCTCTGTACTTGAGCTTCAATCAAAATTGAAAAACCTTGGGGTTATATTCGATTCTGGCTTAACATTCGACCCACATGTACAGCATACTGTCAAAACATCTTTTTTTCACCTTAGAAATATCGCAAGACTACGCCCTATGCTATCATTAACTGTGGCTGAAAAGCTGATCAACATATTTGTATTCTCTCGAATTGACTACTGCAATGCTCTACTCCCTGGGGTATCTAAATCTACTCTGAACAAGCTGCAGTATGTCCAAAATTCAGCAGCCAGAATCCTGACCAGGTCTAGTGCAAGTGTTCACATTACTCCTATACTTGAGTCCTTGCACTGGCTTCCGGTCAAATTCCGCGTAGACTTTAAAATCCTCATGCTCACCTACAAGGCTTTACATGGCTTGGCACCTCAATACCTGTCTGAACTTTTATCGCCCTACTCCCCACCTCGCAACCTCCGCTCTTCAAATTCTGCCCTCCTTACTGTCCCCCAAGCCCGTCTAGATTGTATGGGTGACAGGGCCTTCTCCTGCTATGCCCCCAAGCTCTGGAACTCTTTGCCCAAGGATATTAGAGAGTCACCTTCTCTAAACTCCTTCAAATCCAGACTCAAAACCTTCTTCTTCAGAAAAGCCTTTACTTAACTGGTTCCATTCTTCACCCCTCTGCTCTTCTTAATACCATCTTCCACGGTCTCCTCTATTGTTATTGTTTATTGTTGTAATTATAATTGTGTCCTGTCTTGTGAAATTTTCTTATTTATTGTTGTAGTCTTCTTATTTATTGTTATTGTCATCCTGTAAAGCGCTTTGAGAAGCCACCTTTAAAGGCACTATATAAAATAAAGTTTATTATTATTATTATTATTATTATTAATGTATTTTAAATTTAAAATTATTGTCTCTTTCAAGCTCTTATCTTACCATTACAACTAGTGCTTGAAGGTGTAGTGTTTTGTGTTTTCCTGTTTAAAATGTGCTGTATATTCCAATTCCACTGGCTACAGAACAGTTTTAGACATTTGCACAGTGAAAATAGAGTTTTGTTTATCTAGGTCTGAAATTTGGCACAATAATAATTATAATAATAATTGCTTACACTTATATAGCGCTTTTCTGGACACTCCACTCAAAGCGCTTTACAGGTAATGGGGACTCCCCTCCACCACCACTAATGTGCAGCATCCACAATGGCATAGTAGTATTGCTGCCTTGCACTGCTAGGGATTCAATACTGGACCTGATGTCTGTATGGATTTGTATGTTCTCCCTGTTTTTGTGTGTTTTTCCACTGGGATGTGGTGGTTTCTGGGAAAATTAGCCTTGTTGAGTGTGTGTATGTTTGTGTCAGGGTGTCAGGGAGTACCCTTTCTTACATATTGTTAGCTCTGGCTCCCCCAGAATCCAAGAAGCGGTTACAAAATGGTTGAATGGATAGTTCTAAACTATATATTTTAATTCTGCAAAGGAACTACGGAAAAAAATGTAGCTTTAGTATAGACCTAAGAACCGCAAATAGTATTAAAACATTATTGTTGTTTTATTTTATGGTTAAACATTAAATTTATTAAAATTTATGCTAACATCTTCACAAAGGTCTTCAAGTCTAGGTAGACCACTGAGGTGATGTCCTTTTTATTTCAGTTTACTGCCAGTTGGTTTTGTGTGCTGTTCATACTGTTCATCCTGCAAAATCATTATTTAGTCATTAAGTAAAATAGAAAAATGACCAAATATTGCTTTCTCACACCAAGCAGCCCTCTCTATACTCACAGTCCTAAATGAGCTGAAATCAGCACGGAGCCAGACAGCTTATTAGAGAATTAGTTCTACAGGATAATGTACCGTGGCTTACACTAGCTCCCTTTCTTTTGTTGGCATCACACATGATCTCCACATGATACCCAGCTGAATCTGACAAGCTCTTGGACAACCCTTGTCCTTTTTTCTCTTTGTGCATGTTCCTGTTTTTTTTTTACCCCCATTAGCCCACCCCTTCTTGTGAGGAGACATCACAGGACTGCAGCGTGACATCCCTTAGAGAAATGTCAATTCCAGATGGTCCCGAAATTACCTCATGATTTTCCTAAATGGTTTACTTTCTCTCTCCATCAGTGGATTTTTGAGAGGTTATCATTATGTATTATTAGACTGCACTCACTCTGTCATAAAGTAAGGCAGCTTTTTTGCATTTAAAGTTGAACATGTTGTCAGCAGTTTTGGTTTCTTTTTTTTTCTTACTGCAAACAAAGGCTTACAATTTTTCCTTTTGCCCCAAAAGGGAATTGCTTTAGGAAGGTGTACATCTTCGCTCAGACAGAGGCACTGTTAGGGTGCAGGGAAAGCCACTGGACTCAAAACTACATGCTGCACAGTATCACATTGTCTATTTAAAAAAGAACCAAATAAGACCAGACAAAAAGTTGGATTTCTGATATCTCATTGGGTGCAGAAAGGGATTGTACTGTATGTATCAAGGCAACATACAGTATATAGTATTTAGAACAAACAGCTGTGTTTAATTTCTTTCCACTTTTCAGTATAGAGCTAGCTTTTATTTGTAAATGCATAAAACAATAGTATACATGATTCAGTAGCATGTACACAGAAAACATGGCCTGTACTATATGTTTGATTGTGGTGAGGAAACATCAGAGCACAGCACCTAAACCTTTTGACCAAACCTGCAGCACCTAAAGGCTACTGTTGGAGGTCTCATAAGAGATAAAAGCAGGAGAAGCTTATGGCTTCAACTCTAAAAAAGTCTACTGTAAACTAAGAAAAATAATTGTTAAAAATAATTGGCAAACAGAACAGATTGCATGCCTTTCTAAAAGTTATTGTCCTTGTTTTCAGCCTCAAAATTTAAAATACAAGAATAATACATTTCTATTTCAGTTGTCCCTGGCTTGATTGTTTAACAACATCTTTTTATGGCTTGTCCTCTTTACAGTTAAGACCTATACATGCACCTGTCTCATATTTAGTTTAAGATAATTCTCACAAGGAATTTAAACAGGAAGACACACAAAGATGGATCACACAGTCTTACAAACTCTTTTTATCTATCCTGATTCCTGTCAGTGGCCCTTCTTAGTTTAACCAATTTGCCTGGTATGAACTAGGCTATTTCTCAAGCCTCCAGCAAAAGAATAATATATTTTATACTCTTTATAAAGGAAAAGAAACAAACCACATACATAAACAAACAAACAGCTGATGAAGTGAAGAAGTCAATAAATAATCAATGATCCTTCACATAATTTACTTTTCATATATTTCTAAATTAATAAAAAATGCTAGCCTGTAGGTTATTAAAACTAGACACATGCTCAGGTTCTTTTAAAGTGCTGTATTGAATGGTGCATCATAAATAATGCTGAGACCAGCAAATTAGATGGTAATATGGAATGCAGCCTCTACGCTCTGGTTTGTTCTGAACTTATGTGCAGGCACTCAGCACAACCACCATGATGCTTGCTTCACCAGAAACCACATTCTCACAAAAGCAACAAAAACAACAAAATCATTGATTTTTACCATGACAAATGCAAAATTCTCCCACTTTGACACATAGAAGAATTGTCTGAGGAAGTATGACCGCTCTGCCTCTGTGTTATCCATTCAGCTTCTGCGTTGCTTCTACTGCCGCAGTCTATTCACACATCATCTCTGTCTGCCTGGAAGGGGCTTGCTGGCTCACATAGTACAGTGCAGAACTATTATGTGCCATTAGTCACACTTTAGGACACCTGAGCCATTAGCAGGAAAAATATGTCCAAGCGCTTCTCAATCTGACATCCTCAGTGTCTTTTTCAAAGGTGCTTATTGTAGCCAAGTTCACACACAATCATGCAACCAAGTCAACAGGTTTAAGACTCTGATTTTATCTTATCTATCTTCCCTTGGTGTTAAAAATCAAACTGTATCCAGGTCACATATACTACTTGTTTAGTTTTCATTACTGCCTTGTTCCTGTAGGTATTTTTTTATCAGATATTTGGATGTCTTCAGACGTAGTGAATGACAATCGAAAAGATGAAAGACAAAAAGATGAAAAATCTAAAGTAAATAACTTTTGGAATAGTCTACTTCAAGATGTTTAGAGTTATATTTGTGCCAGGTCATGGGTTATGTCATGTAAGCTATAACAGGACAGAGATTTACAACTGATTACATATTTATTTAGTATATTTACACAGTAGGGTGGCATGGTGCTGCAGTGGATAGCATTACTACCTTGCAGCACCGGAGGTTCAATTCCTGGGGAGCTCATATGTTCTCCTTGTGTTTGCATGTGTTTCCTTTGGGTGCTCTGATTTCTTGCCATAGTCCAGAAATATTCAGGTACTGTCGATTAATTGGCTTCTGGAAAAAATGGTTATGGTGTGGGTGTGTGCGCATTTGTGTCTGTGTGTGACTTGAGATGGACTTGTGTCCTATTCAGGGTGCATACTGTTGTCAGTTTGGGCTCCTGTTCCCTCAAGACCCTGCACTAGATAAAGGCGTTTGGAAAATGGATGAATGTGTTTACATTCAGTATATAGAATCTTTGGAAAAGAACTGACTTCAAGACACATCATGACAATGAAAATTCCAGCTCAAAGAGATAAGGTTGGAGTTATAATGGCACTAATGCCAATTTGGGAATTGGGAAGGATTTCCAAGGAGAGCTTGAGAACTTTTCAGGTGAATACTGGAAATGCTGGAATGTCCTTTTGCCTCAGAGTGTAAGTCAAAGGCAGCACTTTATTTGGTCAGATAAAATGAAGCTAAGATCCAGTGCTTTGTACTGTATGTCAACAAAGGAACTTCCACCACACCATTTAGCAGTTTTTCTATGATACTTGCTATATCTGTTAGCATTTATTATTAAATACATAAAAGGAATAGGTTTAGCCCATTGTTTTATGCAGCCAGAAATACAATGTCTACTTAAATAAAGGTGAAAGTTAAACAAATGATCCGTGATAAGTACAAATAAATGAACTAAATAAGTGTGTGTCACCATAGTGTACTATGCCAGAGATGAGAATGAAAGGGTTTTAATAATTGTTACAAGAGCTAATTACAGACATACAGCTGTATTTGTACTTGTGACTTAAGGAGAAAGGAAGAGAGGAAATGGATGCAATGAGCAGTAATTAAAATGACTGTAATAATGGGGAAGAGAGCAATGAGGAAGAGTTTGCTACAGATACAGGGATCCATGACCCCAAGAAAGCTCTACAGGGTATTTTTAGAGCTCTGGCTTAAACAATTAGGGCATTAGCAAGAAACTAACTAAAGCACAGAAGTAAAGTCTGCTGTTCAGTGAATAGCTTTGATACCTGGCAATTTCTTTTTCAGATTCCTTTAAGACTAGCTTTAAAACATGTTTGTTGTTTTAAAATTGATAAGTACTGTATATATTTATTGACAATTTTCAAAAAAACACAACAGCTCTATAAAATATAATAACAAAACACATAATAAAAATAAAACTAAAATACAGAGTAAAATGTTAAAATAAACATCTAATTAAACATTAAAAACTATAATTCTATCTTTAGTTGTAGAAATGTTGTCATTTTATCACTGATGTCATTATTGACTAGCATGTGTGAATATAAAAAAATATGTACTGCACGGCCACTTAACCCACCAGAATTTATTCACTTTTGTGCTACCATGATCAGTTATTACTCACAAGCAATGAAAAATATGTCCAAGCATGTTAGTTTGAGTAAAAAAAAACTATAGCTGAAAAGCCTGTTTTAAAGGTCTGAGTTGATAAAGATGTTATATATTCATGTGCATGACAATAGTCTCTGCTTGTGTGCTGATTTCAGAAAGGAAGCTTCCAGAAACTTCTTCAATTCCAATTTCATCTTACAGCAATACCTTGCTGAGGCAACCGTAAGATGTCAAAACCTATTTTCCAGACACTGTGGGGCATAACCAAAACACATTACACCTTATGTAGTGTCAACATAAAGATCTACATGACATAGACCACACACATTGGCGTCTTTATTAAATAAGGACCAGAGTGCTCAGAGTGAGATTACTCACTAGGAGTATGCCTTGTTTTGTCAGCTTGGAGTTTACCATTATGAATCTTTGTCATAATGAGTTAACCATATGTTTACAATGGGGTGGCATGGTGGTGCAGTAGCCAGCAATACTGTCTTTTAGTTCTGGGACCCAGGGTTCAATTCCTGTGGCCTACCTATGTGGAAGTTATATGTTCTCACTACAGTATAGTATCCCAAACCCAAAAGATACAGCGGTAGGTTAAGTGGATTCTGGGAAAAATCCCTAGATTGAATAAAGCAGTTAGAAATGGATGGATGTTTATATTGGTTCCCATGATGTTAACATACCTTTCCTGTGCTTTAATGCATGCATGGGAATACCATGATAAATGCAGTAATAATGAATATTTCTAAGAAATGTTCACAATTGTAAGTCATGGTTTGCTAAAGGTCAAGCATAGTCAAATACAGTGAAGGCATGTAAAAATTACAGTAAATCATTGCAATAAATTGGTATAACCCCAGTAAGAAATGTGAAAACACTATAACACACATAAGTGAATAATATATTATTATTCTTCCTTCAGGGAAAATAAAGTATCTTTCACTATCCAGTTCAACTTTAAATGACAGAATTGTGTCTTGTCAGAAAAGCTTTGTAAACAAACCAACAGGTAACCTTATAAAGACCCTTTAGCACAGAAAGGCTGTTCATAGTTGAATCTGAGAAATTAAGTCATTATATTTTTAATAAATCAGTACATTTAAACCACATCCATCACTTGTTTTTAAAATATATTACACCATTATTTTTAGAAGTAGAAAATATGAATATGCTGGAATCCAACACGTCTGAAGTTTATGGATGTCTTCATCTTTAAATTGTTTTTATCCCATAAAGGCAGACTGAATTTGAAGGTGTCTATTTGGGAAGAAAAAAAGGACTTGCAGATAGAAAGTGCAGCACAAGAGCCATCTTCTGAGCATGATAAAATTAAAATTCAGCACACTGGAAAGGGTGTGATGTGCACAGGCTTTGTGAGAATGCGATGACAAGGCTGCAGTGTAGTTTGAGATCATTATTCGCAGGATGTGCAAGGAGATCCCTGCACAGTGCGGTATAAAATATCTGCAGAGTCTGGGAGAGACTGAACACTCTTGCCAGACTGCAGTGACTGGGATTTGCTGCAGGAATAGCATCACACTGGCCCCTACTGGCCATTTATGGAAATGATTTCTGAAAAACCCATGAAGGTAAAATAGTGCAATGTTAAAGTAAATAGTACAATATTACATAAAAAGGACAAACTAATAAACTACTAACTAACTAAGTGTTCTTACAATTTCAAGTTTTGCATTCCATTAATGAGTAGTACATTTATGTTCTCTAATTTCTAATTTTCTTTTATCAAACTTCTTTCATCTGATGTACCTCCTAAAATTCATGGTGGTGGTCATCCTATGAATCAACCAACTGACTGAGATAACATTCCCTTCTAAAACTTTGTCCTGAGCAACAACAACGGCAGCCAAACCTAGGCTTCTTAAAAGTAAGACTGCTTTAATGATATCTATACAATACAGTGATATCTGGAAACATTTTTGGGTTTTGAGGCTAGAAAACCTGGACATACAGTACAGTAGCAAACACTCTAGAACTAAATAATTATAAAGTTATAACTGCAGTATCTAAAATATCATTGTTGAAAATAAATTAAACTAAATGAGATTTATTATTGATTCTGGTGCTATTTTCTTAATCAGGCAATCTACTGTAATATCAAGTCAAGTCAAAGTTTATTTATCAAATGCACAACAATACGGCATGCAGCAGTAGTTGCTGGCAATGAAATGTCTTAGCAATGAATATGCTGGAATCCAACACTGAAAATGCGTCACAATAGTCTTGTAAGGTGTCTGTTGGTGTTCATAGTGGTAACAACAATGCATAGGGTGTTTGGTTGTATAAAGTAAATGTGACTATTGTGACTATTGTGACTAAAATGTGACTATTGTGACACTAGTTTAGACATTAGAAACATTAGTTTCAGTTTGGAAGACCGGAACTCTCAAGTGTGAAAGGAAGATTCATCCATCCATTTTCTAAACTGCTTTATCCAGTACAGAGTCGTGAAGGAGCTGGAGGCTAACAATGCAAGCAATGGGCACAAGGAAGGATGGGATGTCAATAAGAAAGATTCAAATTATTATTGTTTTTTATTCCAGAAACTAAATAAATGTCACTGGGGAAAACCAGATGGTATTCTACCACAAATCACCCAGATGCTTGAGGTTGTTAAATTCATGACATGTGGAAGAATGCAGCAAGCTAGCCATAGCCCAAGCTAATTAACTTTCTGTCTATGCCCACCTTGGGCATTAATGGTGGCAAGCATTGGCGAGACTGTCAGTGAAATCTCTTTAAAGCCATTAATTGCCAACATCTTAGACAGCTGATGTCCTGGGAAGTTTACAAATGCATGCATTTGAAATTCAAATTTCCTCAGGGAAATAAAGAGCCAGGAAAATATCAGGCTACCCCTGTAGAAATAGATTTAGCTGAATTTAAGCGATACACCTGATCGTGCACAGCAAAAACAAAGAACAGTTGTGGTTTCAAGAGAAGAATGAAAACAACTTAACTGATTTTAAAACTATGAGCCACAGGTGCAAAGCAGCTACAGTAGATGAAAACATTTATGTTTTAGGAACAAGTGCTGCATTGTTTAAAATAAGCAAATATGTAATTGACCATCTGGCCAAATATGCACAAAAATATAAAAGCCAACATCCTTAAATGCCAGATAGCAACAAAATAGAAAGTACGGTATTTTCCTTATAAGGCCATTGGTAAAACAGAAGTGCTATTGTTTAATACCAGACAACAACACAGTCATTTTATTCAGAAGCATTTTGCAATGCACTTTTTAAAAAGCCATTTTATATAACATAAGAAGAAGATCCATACTGTTTAAAATCATTACTGATATATTTCTTGTTACTGTAAATACAAATTCAGAAACCATAAGGAATATATTGTAATTTATTAGTCTCTAGTCCTACCCTTACACTTGATTTAATTTGCTAATTTTGAGAATCAATTACTATAGCACCAAATGATATGTTTTCATCCATCACCTAGTACTTTAGTGACCAATCTTAAATAAACATACTAATATAAAGGACTCATCAGATTAAACCATTACCAAATGATCTGACTTGCATGAATAATGAAGAGATTTTTTTTAACAAAGACAAATCTTCCCCTTCAAACATTTGAGAGCAAACAAATCCACACGTACAAATTAACACCACTTACAGTAACAGTTACACTGTTATAGTTTACAGTGACGTCCTAGCATTCTCAAATGCATTACATACCAAAAGGAAAATAGATTCTGTAGAAGTAACTTACTTGGCCTGGTTTCTGTTCAATCTCTTTTAATCCATGTGGAGCTGAATGTGTGTAATCTTAACAAAGATCTGTGTACGACTGAATTAACAAAAAGCACCTCCTCAGCACAAGACATGATTTGCGTTCTAGTGAAATGAAACAGCTCTCATTTTTGCTTTCCTTACTTAATCCATCAGACACAGCTATAAAGAATGGATGTCCGTCAAAGCTGGACAATAATCTACTGTCTCTGATTCGATTTATATGAGCTAAAAATAAGGAGCGTAGCATGTCTCAGTTTATAAACCCATGATTCTGAGAAACAAAGCATTAGGAAACTTTAGTCACAGAGATGTTGTTTTTTTCACTTTAAACTTCCTCTTTTGCTATGTCTCAGTTCTGTATACTCATATCACAGTTCAAGTTAAGTTGTTGCTATATTACAAGGTTTAAAAATATTTTTTTAGTTTTCAATAACTTGCTTTTTGCACAGGCAATTGCACCTTTCCAGAACCAAACTTTCTAGGAGTGTTGTGTAGTGTTGGAAAGCTAACATATTTGTGTTAAATTGCCAGTGGTCAATGCATGTTTAAGGGGGTTGTCAATATTTCAGAGAATAAATCAGTACAGAGAGGAAATAGATTTAATTTGAAGAAATCCACCTTTATTTTAAGTAAATGTCACAATAAGGAGAAAAATATACAAAAAGAAGCAAAGTATTGCATAGTGTTTACAGAGAAAGAAGCTTTACACTCATACCCCTCCCATATTTCAAACAATTCAAAGCTATTCAATAATACAAACATAGTTAACATTGTTGTTTCTTGTTGGTTTTGTTATTATCAAAACACTTAACAGTAAAAATCAAAGAGTCACAGGGGAGCCAGAGCCTATCCTGGCAAGCACTGGAGGAAAGGCAGGGAACACCCTGGATGGGATGCCAGTCCAAATGACTGACTTTCAACTGTCACGTTTTTTATGTTCTCATGTTCTTCCCCAGCTTTCATCTGCTTTCCTACTGTAGCTCAGTTTAAAGTGGGACAATTACAGCACACAATGTCTTTGCCCAATAATTGCCTCTTTTATAATTTCAGTATCATAACATGGAAGGTATTCTCAACAGGGAAGAATGTCTCAAAGGACAGGGTGAGTGCCAGTGATGACATACAGTAGAAGTTTAATATAATTACATGATGTAGTACCAGTAAAGCTTAAAAAATTATTTCTTCAGTTATCCTTGCACAATCGCAGAATCTGCTTTTTTATTCCAGTTTAAACATTCAGCTAACATAAATGAACCGTAAGCTTGACTAGAAATAAAATTGTATAATACAGATTCAGTTTTCTAACTGTTGTTGATTTACAAAACTTAAGCTAATGTTTAGCAGCTCCACCTGACTTTCAAACCTAGAAAGAAGTCTTGTCAAGAAACGTAGAGCAAGGATGGGCCACTCTGGTGTTCTATCAAAACATCAGAACAACCTTCAGAATCCTATAAGTTTTACAAGTAGTTGTCAATTAGGATTTGATTAAGGAAGAAGTATTAACAGGTGATTTGATTTATAATCCCAAAAGTTAAATTAAGCAGTTAAAAGCTAGAATAGGACCAGAAAACGCTGCAGCAAGCTACCTATTCTTGAGTTAGATCAATTAAAAAAGTGATTTATTAATTATGCTAGAAGGAAAGAGTTATGAATCTTATATTTTAAAAAATCCATATTGAAACAGGCATGGGACCAAGTTTAATATTTGTTGTTTAATTAGTTTAATATTTGTTGTTCAATTAGTTTTTAAAGTCACAAGTAGAATCACAAGTAGAATTATGATAGTCCAAAGTTGGAGTCCGAAACAATAAATACTTTAGCAGTGCTATTCTGCCTACAACCGTCAATTTGAAACTGCCGAATGGGGTTCTATTGACTTCTGCTATTCCTGTATATTTGAACTTGTACTAAGAGTAAACCTTAGCTGTCATAAATGTAAATAAGGACCAAGTAAAGGTTTTTTTCCATGCCACGTCTGTGGAACCCTCTTCAGGTGTCATTTTAAATATTATAATTTCAGTATAAATAAATGTAAATATTTTCTTTTAAAAAGTAATAATCCATTTTTATCCATTATGCTTTTTTAGCTGAAAACCTTTTGTTTTAATTCAGTATGTTAAGTAGTTGTAAAATTAAGAGACATTGTGTCTGTATTATACTGTATATACTGTAACATGTACATATTAAATATGTTGTAACCGTAAAAACAACAGTGATTTATCAAATTTCAAGTTAATTAAAGTTAAATTTATTTAAACAAAAAACTCTTGCATTGTCTAATTAAACATTAGCACTCCATTTCAAGAGAATTCGGTTTGTCTGAAGTAAATAGCTTTAACAATACAGTATATTGGTTCTAATTAAAACCTTAAGACAAAACAGACATTAGAAGAATATGAGAAAATACTCACTCCTTGTCATCAATATGTTTTTATTCAATCCTTTCTCAAAACAAGGCTCAAAGAATGTGAAAGCAAGAAGTTAGAATCAGTATCCAAACAGGTTAGTATCCATAATGCTATTGCTGTAACAACCACAGTTTAAAAACAAAGGCACAAAGGTACATCAAGATGATACTGCTGAGACTAAGTGAGATCCAGAGACCTACAGTATTCTCTGTGCCTTGTGTTTGAGTGTATCCATGGGGGTGCTCAATATGTCACACTGAGGCTGTTTGTGGCCCAAGGCACACTTCTCTCTTTTCTCTGTCCTACAATGAGCAATGGTAGTCGGCCGCCATGACAATAGGCTACTTGTGCCAATCTAACCCTTAGGCCTCTGAAGGGGCCAGACTTCCTTTTATATATTCTCTTCAGCAGATGATATAAACCCAACCATCTGTGTGTGCTGTGATGAGCCACTTGTTCACTTGTCTTCAGGGAGACCATCTTCCTTCAAAGAAACAATTACCATTCTTATGGTGAAGCTGTCTGTGAGAAATAAAAACATGGTTGAATTATAATATCTGTGCATGGTGCTGATCTGGTTTACAATAAAGTGGATTTGCCATATGTTGCATTCTCTGAATTACAGATGTCAACCTTTTCTGTTTAGTTTAAAAGAAAAGCAAGATATATACTGTATGTCTTGCAACAGTGCCCTTTACATAAGTCTACATAAGACTTTACATAAGTTTACATCGTTGTCTCGAGGGTATCTGAGTGTTTGGACGAAAACTAGAAGATTCCTTTCACCTTTTTTTCTTAAACACTTTTGTCAATTTTGTTGAGTCTTTTAAGTCATACAAAAATGGGGAAATACAGTAGACTAGCGTTTTATGTGAATTTATGTATAAGTTAAAAGTGTTTATTGTACATGATGTATAAGAGTGGCACATTTCTTCATATTTTGCAGAAGTCTTTAATCCTTACAAAATACTGGCAAACACAACAAGGTGACAGTACTTCAAGAAGAAAAACAAGCCAATACTAGCCTCCACCATGTTTCAGTAATTCGAACAAACCCTGACTGAGGCAGAGTAGAGGAGTAATTGGAATTAGCTCAT
The DNA here is from genome assembly GCF_059453375.1 of Lepisosteus platostomus. Classification (NCBI taxonomy): domain Eukaryota; kingdom Metazoa; phylum Chordata; class Actinopteri; order Semionotiformes; family Lepisosteidae; genus Lepisosteus; species Lepisosteus platostomus. The sequence goes on from NC_142617.1 coordinate 30,251,070, forward strand.
TTTATTGGTTTAATTTGCCTGGCTAGAAAACTCTGAGAATAAGCAAATGTGACCCCATAAAACCAAAGCAGAATTCTAAGGTTATGAAGTTCAAATAGAATATGAAAGAGAATACATATTGAAGAGCAAATTAAAAAGAGGTAAGAAACATTTCTGGGCTGAGCAGTGATAGTGGAGAGCTTGGGATGGTTAGCTTGAAGAATATTGTTTTGAGTAATGTGAAGTCTGGCTCCAAAAAAAGTCTCCACAAAAGCAACTATACGGATTGAAAAATACAGATGAGATGTTATCTCAATTGGAGTCACTGCAGGACAGCTGATAATGATAAGATATGCCTGCAAGAATGCGGTAAATGCGCTGTGTGCACAGGGGACAGTACCAACTGTGAACTAGATACCCACACCTGATTTTGCTTTGATTTTGCTGGATCTCTGTGGAGAGGCACATCAGGATGGGTGACATGAGAACTCTGGTGAGCAGGTTGTTTCCCATGACATGTGAAAAGTGTATCTAGTTTGGAGAAAAGGTGCAGCAGTAAAAATTAATTTGAGTGCAGGGAGAGATGCTAGCAGATTGGTGTGTTTAAGATAGGGACAAACAGAGGTCTGTGTGACAAGACCAACCACTTGCAGATTTACAAGCCATCCGCTGAGCTCAGGGAAAGCTCAGGAGGATGAGCAATGGCAGTGGCAACTGTGGGGACTAGATGAAGGGTGCAGATTTCACTCACAACCTTGCACATGCTGATAACCTCTGTTTACTATCATGTACGTTTTAACAAACAAAACTAAAGACTAACCGTTTAAACACTGCCACAGAGAAAATTGGATTCCAGGTCAACACTAAGAAAACAAAGTGGATGGGCATCAACAGACACCTTAGGATCAGCTCCCTTGAATGCCCTCAGCAATCATCCACACCAGGCACTTTCCCCTGTAACAGAACTCACTACATCACCTCCAAATACATATCTAACACCACGCTCATTAAAGCCCCCTCAGGACAATTCCAGATCACTCAGATGACATCTTGTACCTTGAGCAACCTTATTGACCACATCTCTTGCAAAAAATGCCCAGATATCTCCATTGGGGAAACAGGAAGGAGACTCGGGGACACTTCAGAGAACATGTTAGGGCTGTGAAAATCAAAGATTTCTCCAAGCCTATAGGTTCTCATTTTACTTCCAATGGCCATGATCACACTCTGATCTTCATCTGCGTTCACAAAGAATATTTTCTTAACTGCTATAGCAAAAAGACATCTAAGACCAAAATTATCCTGAAACATGGTTCACACCTTCCCCCTTCTCTCAACGACAGACTCGTTTCCTTCTAATCCTCTCTATTCATTTGCAGGTTTCGTCTTCACACCTCTCTTCAACTTTCTCGATTTTGCACCTTCTGAGTGCCCACTCTGTCTCCCCCCTACTCCTGTCTCCTCCATACCCCAGTTTTTGTGCTCCCATGCTATATAATCTCTGCTGACTTCCCTGTCTTTCTCACACCCGAAGAAGGCTCCACAGCCAAAACGTTGTGTTTCCTTTCTTCTCTTCTCAGCATTGAACAAACCTTTAACTTCTTCCTTTGCAGCCTACGCATGCTGACACAGCTACCTACTTGAACTGTTTTCATTTTATGCAGGCTAAAATGTGTAAAAATATTTTAGACATTACATTTTTAATGAATTATTTAATGAAAATGGATGGATGGACTTATAATGAGGTGTTGGAAATTCGGTATATTAAATCTTTCATTTCATATATAAAAATCATACCTTGCACCCTTAGTATCACTTATTATTGTGTGGCCAAAATGGTATCACTGTCAAATTAATTGATTTTGCAAATCAGAATAAAAACAAAAAGAAAAACAAAAAATTCTCATTAATTACATTTTAGTATTATTCATTCAGTTCAGAATAATTCAGAATCAAAATTCATCACCAAATACTGTATTCTCTGAATAGCCATACAGCATAGACAATCTTTTTGTGATATACTATAGCGTTTTCTTAATAATACCTGCAAGTTCTTTGGGGTTTCGATAAAAATTAATCTGAATCTGAATATGCACATTGATTTTCACAATCACCTTAAAAATACCAATGATTGTGCATTTAAGATCAAGACAAAGCAATCAAGTCAAGTTGTAAACAAGACCCTGTTCTCTGCCACACATACTGTACATACCCCTGCAGTCTATTCCTTTTGGCCTACAGCACAGCAGGTAACTACTACTATAAACAGGGACACAGCTGTCAGACAATATACATATGAATCTATCCATTAATCCCAAAGCCATGCTGATATCTGAACATGAATTACATTATTTCTTCCCATTTGATCATCCACAATCAATTTTATCAGAGATTTCAGTCATTTTGTAGCAGCACTGTTGCCACTACATTCTCTGATCCACCCAGCTGTGACTGCATAAAATGTCAATTACACTTTATAATCATAGCTATCCATAGCAAGTGGATGTCTATGATTCAATTCTTGCTATTCTCTGAGAAATATTGTTCATTTTTCATTCCAGATGTCTATTACACAAACCTTTCATTCTTCTTCTTCTTCTTCTTCTTCTTCTTCTTCTTCTTCTTCTTCTTATTATTATTATTATTATTATTATTATTATGTTTTGTTTCTGTGGAGGCATGTCATACAATTTGCCAACTTTATGGTGTTTTTTAAGCTCTCTACAGTACCACAGTATTACTGTACCACCTCAGCATTATTCTTCAAATGTTCACTCAAAATACACTGAAGTATAATTATGTATCTCGTAACAATTTAAAAAGTGAATCTACTGTGCAGCTTTTTAACTTTATGTGAAAAAATGGGAATATCTGCTCATTTTCTAAGATTATTTAAACTGTATTGAAATGCTTATTTAAATCCATTTTTTGCTACACTAGGTTGAGTAGTTTTCTTAGCTTCATGCACGTTGTTTACTAAAAATGCTTAATGAAATTTGTTCTAAATGTTATTCTACTAAAATACAGTACTGTATATAGCAAAATGTTCAATGCTTAAATAGAACCATATTTTAATTGAAGTACAATAATCTGTTAAATTTAAATGCAATTTGAATGTTAAAATTGTATTTCTGTAGTGGAGAACAATCAAGTAAAACCACCTGACATTCAAAATACCTCAGCTTTGTCAGTTTCTTATATTGAGTATTTTCTACTATCATGGGTGGATTAGTTTAACCTAACATTCAAGCTCATTTACACATTTTGATTCTCCTGTATGCATTTTAAATATGTTGTGATGAGCCAAAATCCATTAAAATGTGCAAGGAGCATGATTTGGCATGTGCAGATCATTTTATTGCATTTAAACTCATTTATGCACACTGCTAATTATTATTCATTTTCAATGTGATATTAGGAAGGGAGCAATGTTGACTCTAGGGAGAGGTGGGGGTGAGTTGTGACTTTCCATGTAGATGTTAGAAAGTAGACTGGAATGAATGTGGAATTCCAGTGAAATGAAAGAGGTCATGGGAATTACTTGCCTGTCATTTTTGGTAGATCTATCCCATCCTTCTCCAGCCATTGTTACACTTATTTCATTAGTGGGCCCAGCTGTTTGAAAACACTGTACAGATTGGACTTCAACCTCTTCCTGTCCATTCTAATTCCTAATCAACATTGGCAGTCATGCAAATGCACTATTGAAAACTTAATGGCAAAATCTGTCTGGTAATGGCCTGTGATAAACATAACTGAAAAGCACTAACCTAGCTAATAAACCACTTTAACATTCACACATTGAAGAAACGTTGTATTATTAAGTGTTTAACACAGGCCAGAACCTTACATAGAGAATACACTAGATAGCATTTTCTTGCACCTACTTATAGTCAGTATAATCAAATAGCCTAGTCACAGAATGAGGAATGTCATGAAATTAAAGTATTGCATAATTAATCTTTTGCATGTTAACAGATGTTGATATTTTTTATCCTTCTACATTGGTTTAAATATAATACTCACAACTGTAAGTACTATTGTCAGCAATATTAACTGATAACAATAAATAAACAACATAAATATAGTGCTTTTTATCAAAAGGGAAAACAAAGCACACTATATACAGAATACTTCCTATACACTTTATTCAGCACTGAAGTACAGCACCCATCTAGATGACACAGTATCCATTATTAACTAGCAGATGTAATATACTGTACAGAGGAGGAAATTTTGGTAGGCATAACTATGTCCCAGATTGGAATATATCCAGGATGCCAGGATAAAGTCTTATAAACGGTGCCATAAGATCTTTAATGAAAGAGTAATAAGAACCTTAGTTCTTTCAGTCTTAAGCTCAGTCAGGAAATTCTGATCCTGAGGAAGAGTGTCACCTAGTGTTTCACTAGTACCACTTCAGCAGCTAACCAGGCACAGGCTTTCAGTATTAAGCTTCTGAGATCTGACAAAATCAAGCTACAAGGTAATAATAATAATAATAATAATAATAATAATAATAATAATAATAATAATAAAGTATCCCAAATGATCCAGGGCCACTCATTGGCCAGGTTTAAAATTTAAAAAAAAATCCACCAAATTTTTCTTTACACCTTTTTTTATGTCACATATCCGTGGCTATTGATTGTCTTCAAAAGATCCACCCTAATGCCAATTGGCCGCTGTATTAGATACACTCTGGACTGTTTATGAAACGTTACCATAGAGGTATTTAGCAAGATATAAGAGTTTTGGAGGTATGAGAGCGGTGCACAACAATGGAAATCGCAAGGAGAAAGAGAGATACTAGAGCAGGTGTTGATAAAAAAGATCCCCCCAAAATAGGATTTTTAACTCTACCACCATCTAACCAAGACAAGGGTGAGTGTCTGATTTATTAGCCACATCAGTTAGCCCACCAGTTAGCTCTAACCAAGACGTATTGTTAGCCTTAGACCAACCGCTAATATCTTCGTCAGCAACTAATACTGTGGCATCTGATGAGACCAGAGATGGAGTAACAACTACGATGAGGCTTCTATCCACCAATGCTGCATCTGCCCCAGTGATGTGGTCAACAGAAGACAGCATTGGCATCGCCCTGGAGCCACTAAATGCTGAACACCCCGATGGCAGCATCAACACTGATGATCCTTACAGCACTGACCCAGATCGGTAGGGAAGTAAGACTGACGACAGCGTGCGTGTGCACTGGGCCAAAAAAGGACCCGAATCCTGTCAAAATAAAGAAGCTGACTTCTGTGCCTCAGAGCACCAGTACAAGCAACAGAGGCGATTTTTATCTAAAACTTTCTTCAGTCACAAACTAGACAACAGTGAATATCAAACCAGAGAGTGGCTCTGTTACTTTCCCTCTGATGGAAGTGTTTAATCATTAAGGAGGGCCTGAACCCATCTGCAACTGAACACCTCAAACATATAAGGGGAAGACAACTTCAGACTGTTTTCCCCAATGTTGACACTTCAATGTTGCGCTATGTCTTTTCTCCACTTTGCCAGTGATCAATGCTAGTGAAGAGCAGCCTTTTTCTAAATTCTCTATTGTGAAAAATAGACTGCAATCTACTCAGGAAAGAGTGAGCCACCTTACGAGTGACATTTTAAGAAGCTTGGATTTTAAGGACATTATTAAAGACTTTTCAGCCAAGAAAAGTAGAAGAAAAAGATTTCTAAAGGTAAGACATTTTACTATTCTTTATTGTCGCCTATGTTGGAACAGTAGTGCAGTGTGTTTTCCCCATGCATTGTTAATGAGAAATAATCAGTTGATAGGCTATAGCTTGATGTAGACCTGGATATGCTGTTTTGGTGAAGTTCATTGGTTTTACTCAATATGCATTTAGCCATTCGTTATGCTGATTGTTTATCTCGCAAGTCCATGTTGGGAGTGCCTACCCCTTTGGTTTTCAACCTGTGTAATTTGGTCATGTCAGTCGGGAGAGAACTGAATTGTGGTGATTTTACGGATTTGGAAAAGTGCCACAAGTAGACCCATAGCACCAGGGCCCACGACCAGGTTAAATCGCTTCTATCAAGTAGTCTTTTATCATACTTGGATATTGTTCAGAGCTTGTAGTTTCAAACAAAGAAGTTCCACTAAACCTGCTGAGTCTGAATAGGATTTATTTTGTTGTAATCATGTTTTGAAAAACTGTAAAATAAATAAAGCAACTGGGCTGTTTATTTGCCCCACTTTATTATCACTAGTGTTTACCTGTTTAAAGATGCAACAAAATAGGTTTCATCATTTTTTTTGCATAAAAACAATGGAATAGAAAAATAATAAAATCCATGTTTGCACAGTGAGCATGCACTGGTTAAACACTTTCTTCTGGACACATAAAGATTAGGTTTCCTATCAAGATTATACTTACCCCACAAAAAGAGTTCAATCCTTAGGTGCACACAAGCCATTCAATGCAAACTTACAGTCAACATAGTCCCTGTTCTTTCACACCCAAATGTTCTTACTCTGACAATTGCATCAGCTGTTTTGCTTTTCCCAAGATGGGTCTGACTAAGTGAACAGCTAATCAATGTTTCTGATGTGATTGGGAAAAAAAACACCAGTGGAGGAATAATGATATTTAGATGTAATTGACTATGTATGTAATTTTCACACACCTTGATATTTTATTTTGAGTTTCTGAGTATATTCCTGATAGACATCTGGTAGTAATAACACGGCTACAATTACAAGTATTGACAATTAGAAGATTATTAGTATCATATCCTGGAAATCCTTATTTGCTCATATCCCTATGTTAAAAAAAGTAAAGCATATCACTTTAAAAGTTAATTATTGGGAAATGATGGGAAATAAGGTAATGAAAACTTCCCAATACTTCAAATGTTTTTATTTGTAAACCACACATTATGGAGGAACATATACTGTTCTCGATGGTAACAGATGATCATAACATTCATAATATCATATCATAATATTCTTTCTAATTAAAAACATTTATTTCACCATGGCTAATACTACCTGGTCTGAATGATCAAGAAACCATTTTCGTTTTCTTCACTTTTTTCCCTGCAAAATAACAACATGTAAAATTACATCTCTAAAGTGTCCTTTACTAAAACAACATTAGACATGCTCGAAAGGATTGTTCTAAATGAGCACACAGAATGGTATGTGCAGCACCAGCATGACAATACTGATATCGATGTCTTTTGGTCTTGTCTATTATTTCTATTTGCTTCAAAAAACAGCTTTCCATGATAATAACATGTTTTGCACCAGTATTTTTTTCTTTGCAGTAGAATAAATTGTTTTTAAAATTTTGTTATCTTCTTGGTCTTGTGTGTTTGCAGCTGTAAGCTTTTTGTAGTTTAAAAGCTGGAACAAAAATGAAAAGCATACATGGAAACTACAGATCTGCTTTTTTCCAATAAAAATGTTATGTATTCAGCAGTATACCTCTTACATATTTAAGATTGAAAGATGCAGCTGGGAATCCGAGATGGCAGCTTAGGGAATGATCAATTCCTATAAAGCTCTACACCATTTTTTATGTGAGGTACATTGATACGAGCCTTGAAAAATACAGTATGTGACAGTATGTTGTGTAGGCATCCTCTCACGAGGCACCAATAAATGTAGGGGTTTTGTGCATTTACTGGGACAATTATTAATTGTAGCAGTAAGTCACAAAATGATTCTTTGATGGCTATTAGAAGACCAACCTTGTGGGATAACTCAAACAACACACACACACGGATACTAATACATGACAATACATTTATTAATGCATAAAATGTGCATATAAACATAACAGATATTATAGTGAGGGTTAGCAGAATACAGAGTTACAAATAACAAGAGGGAAATACATTCAGTATACCACTCATTTATACCATTTCGTGAATGAACTTGGATTACAACTTCTACACCAGATAGTCAAAAGCAAGTACCTCACTCATAGGAATTAAATTGATATCAACAAGGGTTGAGGTAACAATTGAATTCTCGAGCTGTGATGCAGAATGTTGAATAGTCATCTGATCTGTGGGGATTCAGATCTCCTGAGGACACAAAGAAGCAGTGGCAGGCTTGTTGCTGTGTCCAATCTGCGCTCTCTGGCCAGGTGCCAAGCAGTGGAGAGGAGTGGGAGAGATTTCTGCTTCGATGCTCTAGCAGTGGGCTCTCTGAAAACCGGCTAGTTAGTTCTGACTTACTAGCAGAGTTTGTGCACATGAGAAAAATGATTGTGGGTCCAAGCAGGTCACACTCTTTAGACAGGAAGAAGACCGGTTTGTTCCTGATGTAGCGTGAGTCCTGAATCCTGAGATTCAGCTGTCCACAGTTCTGACCGTAGTTCACTTGTTGATCAGGTGAGCTTTAGCAGTGGGTTCACGAGGCTTGTTGCTGGGCTAACCTCGGGTGGATCCTTTGGTTACGTGCTGGCGACCTCTGTTCTCAACTCTTAGAACAAAGGAAAGTCCTGGCACTCGGAAACACTGGCCATTACGTGATGGTCAGAGCTGAGTCAAATAAAGTCCAGGAGGAGCCCCGAGGGAGCCCTGTGCTCCCTGTTTTACCTGGAGGAACTACGGTCGTTCATTGGTTGAAAGTTTCATGGGCATCCGAGACCCACGTGGGGTTACCCTGCCCTACCAGTTCCTGATTGGCTGAGGATGAGTAACAATGCACTCTGACCTTAGGGTTGTAAACAACTTGGGATGAGACTCTCCCTTGGAATCTCCCAGACAGTAAGGCGCCAGAGATGACCATTCATTAGGGTGGCTGATGTGTCTCAGCTTTGGGAGTTGTTCCTTATCAGGACACTCTATTAGCTAGAAAAACACCTTAATTGTGAACCAAATGGAATGGCCTCTTTGTATCCAGCACCACTGAGATGAAGGGGAGAGGGACTGGCAAGGGAGAAGCAAACTTAATTCCTGTATTTTAATAAGCCTTGCAGCTACAGTTGCAAAGAAAAGCAAAAAAGTTGATCAAGTCTAACTCTGCTTAAAGCCTAGCCAGGCAGCCTGCTGTTCAACTAACAACTTCCAGCAATGCTGAAAGCACCAGCCTGATTGACCCTGTGCTTCTTCAAGCAATTAGAGAGATTAAAGACAATAATACCAGGTGATTGATGAAAATCTCAGTCTGTTATCACAAGTGTTTTAACCCAATGTGGAAAAACTTGAAATATATGAAAAGTGGGCTATGGAAGCAGAGCACATAGTGTGGTAGAAGCTGCTGAATCAACTGAAGCTCAGCTACAAGCACTGGAAAAACAGATGCAGGACATAGCCAATCATATTGACAATCTGGAAAATAGGGGGAGAAGAAAGAATATAATAATAATAATAATAATAATAATAATAATAATAATAATAATAATAATAATAATAATAATTGCTTACACTTTTATAGCGCTTTTTCTGGACACTCCACTCAAAGCGCTTTACAGGTAATGGGGACTCCCCTTCACCACCACCAATGTGCAGCATCCACCTGGATGATGCGACGGCAGCCATAGTGCGCCAGAACGCTCACCACACATCAGCTATCAGTGGGGAGGAGAGCAGAGTGATGTAGCCAATTCATAGAGGGGGATTATTAGGAGGCCATGATTGGTAAGGGCCAATGGGAAATTTGGCCAGGATGCCGGGGTTACACCCCTACTCTTTTCGAGAAACGCCCTGGGATTTTTAATGACCACAGAGAGTCAGGACCTCGGTTTTACGTCTCATCCGAAGGACGGCGCCTGTTTTACAGTATAGTATCCCCGTCACTATACTGGGGCATTAGGACCCACATGGACCGCATGTTAAAACGGGTCCCAGAGAACAAAAAGGGAAACCATCCAATGAAGTTTTTCCAGACCTGGCTCCATTCAGACGGAGCCACTCAGAATGTATGTTAAAACGAATTGAAACTTTCTATGTGCTGTGCTTTGCTTCACTATACCTCAGTTTAGTTCAGCTAGGTGATTCACTTACCAAAGGCGATCAATAGGTGCCATGTGTGATGCATTAGATGTTAGAGAAAACATGAGTTTCTTACAACAAAATGTAGTATCTTCAAATAGGTATATAGATAATCCACTTAATATGGAATATTAATATGGAATCATGTTACTAAAAGGAAATTTTAAAAATAGCAAAAACATATTTATTTAGCTGGTTGTGGTAGGGTATTCCGCTTTCTTCATAATAATAATAATAATAATGATAATAAAAAACTTTATTTTATATAGCGCCTTTAAAGGTGGCTTCTCAAAGCGCTTTACAGAATGAGAACAACAATAAATAAAAATAATACACAAGATAAAACACAATTACAATATACAGAGGAGACTGTGGATGGTGGTACTAGGAAAGCAGAGGGGTGAAGAATGGAATGTAAGTAAAGGCTCTTCTAAATAAGAAGGTTATGAATCTGGATTTGAAGGAGTCTAGAGAAGATAACTCTCTGATATCCTTGGGCAGAGAGTTCCAGAGCTTGGGGGCATAACAGGAGAAGGTCCTGGACCCCATTCAATGTAGACAGGCCTGGGGGGCAGTTAGGAGACCAGAATTAGAAGAGCGAAGGTTGCGAGGTGGGGAGTAAGGCGATAATAGTTCAGACAGGTACTGAGGTTCCATGCCATGCAGAGCCTTATAGGTGAGCATGAGGATTTTAAAGTCCACACGGAATTTGACAGGAAGCCAGTGCAAGGACTCCAGGATAGGAGTAATGTGATCACTTGCACTAGACCTGGTCAGGATCCTGGCTGCTAAATTTTGGACATACTGCAGTTTGTTCAAAGTAGATTTAGATACCCCAGTGAGTAGAGCATTACAGTAGTCAATACAAGAGAACACAAATGTGTTGATCATCTTTTCAGCCACAGTTAGTGATAGCATAGGGCGTAGTCTAGCGATATTTCTGAGGTGAAAAAAAGATGTTTTGACAATGTGCTTCACATGTGGGTTGAATGTTAAGCCAGAATCGAATATAACCCCATGGTTTTTCAATTTAGACTGAAGCTCAAGTACAGAACCATCTACAAATAGGGTTACGGGATTGGCCTTACGAAGTTGATGGGGGGTGTCAATAAGCATGACTTCAGTCTTGTCACAATTAAGCTGAAGGAAATTTTGAGTCATCCAAGGTTTTACGTCAGAGGTGCAATTAGAATAGAGACAGCCACATCAGTGTCAGGTTTGGTATGGATGTATATTCGAGTATCATCAACATAGAAATGATAGCTGAGGCTGTGATCCTAAAAGCTGACCAAGTGGAAACATGTAAAACGCTGAAGAGCAAGGGGCCCAGTATTGAGCCCTGAGGAACACCAGACTTAACTGTCAAGACCGCCAGCCAGCGGAGATCATAAGCGGACTAATCAGCACCAGCAGTGGGTTAATAATAACAAGCGCTGCCGCACGTGTTAACCCACCTTCACACACTCTACCGTGGGGCACGCTGCGCTATTTATACCATCCTAACCCGCTTCCCTCTGCTCGGTATTGAGTCTACTAGTTGAGAGCTCTACCTGGCGTTTTTCAGTACCTCGTATTATCTGGATTCTGAACTCCCCTTTTGCCTTTTCGACTTTGGACCTCGCCTCTCATCTCGGATTGTTTGCCTCCTGTGTTCTCCCCGGATTCCGACCTACCTTACTCCTTTTGACCACAATCTTGCCTCTCGCTTTGGACTGTTCACTTCTATCGTACTTCCTGGATTCTGATACACCCTTTTACTTTGGACCACGAACTCGCCTATCGTATTGGATTGTTCGCCTGCCTTATCAACTACCCACTCCTGCGTCTGCACAGGATCCTCATTTCTCTCCATCAGGGATTCCTAACATTAACAAGATTTCCAATCTGAAACCAATTTCAGACCTATATCCATTAAGAGAGACAAAGTGACAGGGATCAGTGAGGTAAGACTTGAACCAATTTAGAGCAGTGTCAGAACTCCAAACACAGTCTCAAGACGAGAAAGTAAGATGTCATGGTCAACAGTGTCAAAAGCAGCACTGAGATCAAGAAGGATGAGTATAGAAAGAGAACCAGAATCAGAAGCTATTAGAAGGTCATTAGTGACTTTTATCAGGGCAGTTTCTGTGCTGTGAAGTGGACGGAAGCCAGATTGGAGGGGTTCGAAAAGGTTATTTGTCATGATGTGGTTATGTAACTGAAATGTGACAGCATTTTTGCAAGAAAGGGTAAGTTGGAGATGGGGCAAAAATTGTTAAGATTATCGAGAGCCATGTTAGGCTTTTTTGGCATGGGAGTAATAGTAGCAGTTTTGAGGACAGCTGGTACAATGCCAGTGCTCAAGGATTCATTTATAATATTGAGGACAATGGGACAGAGAGAAGAGAAACAGGACTGAAATAAAGTGGTGGGAATGGGATCTAAAATAGATGTGGTGGGTTTCATGTGTTTAACTAGTATATTAAGGGATGCTGAGTCAAGAAGAGAGAAGCTGGAGAGAAGGGAACCAGAAAAGTTGGATAAGGAGGGAAGAGGTATGGAAATGATATGCGTAGTGGGGAGAATGTGATGCCGGATGTTGTCGATCTTGGAGCTAAAGAAATCTAAGAATGTGTTGCAAAGTTGCGATGAGGCAGGTAATGTGGTGGGGCAGTTTGGCTTTAGCAAGCTTTTGATGGGGGAGAAAAGATGTCTGGGGTTGTTATGGTGATTTTCAATTATGTGAGAGAAGTAGGTGGATCTAGCAGGGTCTATTGTAACCTTATATTCAGACAAGTAATCTCACCAAGCCTGATAATGTACATTTAGGATAAAAATACACCACCTATGCTCAAGTTTGCGAGAGGCTGTCTTCATAGCTCACAGATGGTCGTTCCAGGGGGCAGGGCAAGAGAAGGAGTTGGTTCAAGTTTTTAAAGGAGCAAAGGTGTCGAGGGTAGATAAAAGAGCACTGTCAAGTAACTGTATTTTGTCCTCTAGAAGGTCAGAGGTAGAGAAACAAGATAAGGAGGACAGAACAGAATTTGCAAACCTTGGGTGATCAATTGATCGCCAGTTGCGGAAATTTACAGAGCGTAAGGTGGAAGTGTTTGAAACAGGTAATTCCAGATTGAAAAGAATAGCTAAGTGGTCAGAGAGGCCTAGATCAAGGGAAGAGCAGTGGGAGACAAAAGTCATTGGCAATGATTAAATCTCGGGTGTCTCCTTAGTTATGTGTAGGGGTACAAACAAACTGAGCAAGAATAAACATAAACACCTACATAAACACCTACAGTGCATCTAATTCTTTAACTTGGTCACTTGTGGTGATTTGAAAATCTTTTGTACTGACCAGGCTCACACCCACTTAGCTTCACAGTGGGTTGCTAGATGTACAATAGGTTGAAAGAGTGATATAGTTGCTAGATTATTCTCTGGTGGTCACATGACAGGTTAAAGTTTCTTAACAAATGACAGGTTAAAGTTTCTTTAACCCCCTTATGACAGTTTTTACACCTTTGCTACAATTGAGAAGAATTTGAAACTGAAAGATTTCACACTCTCTGTTTTGAGTGCAATATATTGTAAACCACGAAAATGAGAAAATTGCTATTGACCTAAACCGGACCTCGCCCTTCCTTAGATACTGTTGCTAAGTTAGTCGAGCTTTGACCAAACCACTATAGAAAGCAATGGAAAGTAATAGCAAGCTTTAATTTGAATTTTTTTTCCAGTAAACGATTATAAATCCATGAGTGCATTAGGTTATTGCTGTAACTAGACTGATAGTTAATTGGCCAAATTTATCAACAGAAGTTTCTTGTTTAATTTATAATGCTGAGTTTTGCTTTGGGAGTTAATTTATCAGCAATGAGGCCACAAGCATTCATGGGGACAGTCCAGCACAGGACCCCAATTTACTGTCCTTCACCAAGTTAAAGCAGTTTTGTAAAGAATAGTGGGCTAAAGCTAGTCAAAACTGATGCAGGAAATGATAAACAGCTATAGAAGTACTTCTAAGCTAAATAAGTACTTTATTTAACTAAGTATAAATGTGCTCTGTTTATCCTGTAGAAAGTAACATTTGTACAGCATTGGTTCCTGAGATAAAGTAACTTTTTTCAGCTCCTCTACAACATTGCAGGAGAACCAATCTCTGTTTTGTTTTTTGATGTACTGTTTGTGTTAATTCATCCTTAAATATAGTCTGTTACTGTATGGTTTTGAAGCCAATATATGTATAGTATATTTCTAAAATCAAATTATCTGTTTCCTAATTACTTTTTACTTAAATTAGCATATAAATATAGATTATTTTAATATGTTTCTTCTTGAAACAGCCCTACTTTAATGTTAAATATGAATCTAATATTTAACATAGCCTGATATATAAAATAAATAAAAAATGTCAATATAGTATATAAATTAAATTTTATGATAGGACAAAGATTCCCCCCACATTTGAATGTTAGGCATTACATGGGATTTGAACCCCGGTATATCAAGTGACAGCCCAGAATTCTTCTGAACGCCATTTTAAGCATGAACTGCTTCACCTAGTGGCTTTACAAAGAAGTGCAGTCCTTCATTCGATGATTTGAAAAAAAAGGTGTTTTGCTTTACAAGGATGTGTAATGAAATATGCTATTCACGGTATAGTGCATTATGCTTCCAGTATTCTGAATTATTGGATCTGTAGGTTGCTGAACATTGAAACCGAATCAGGTTGCATTAAGATTGAGAGGGCCCACTGCATGTTGGTCCCCAAGCCAGGACCAACGGCTCGACCTGTTCTTATTATGTTACATAACAAGCTGAGAGCACTAGACGCTTTGAGGATCAGTGGGGCAAATGGGAAATCTGTATTGTATGAGGGCTTGAAAGTAATGACTTTTCAGGTCTTTTGAGGTTCACCACTGCAGAAGTGCAAAAGATTTAACAAGGTGCAAGCACACCTATTGAAAACTGGCAGTTTTACTCACATTGTTAAATGTGAACCTCAAGCTTCAGTCAAAAATACTTGTGACACACCTTGAGGGGCTGCTGCCATTATACATCAAGGAAGATCAAACAGGCTGTTAATTCATTAAACTCAACTAACAATACCCAAAGGATTTATATGTTGTTGAGGTAATATAGAAAGGAGCAATAGATGGTGATGTGCTCTCTTTGGATGCCGAGACGGCATTTGACCGTGTTGAATAATCTTACCTTTTCGGTATTCTACACAAATTTGGTTTGGGTGACAACATCCTTCAAGGTCTTATAAAATAATCCACTTCCAACCAGCAGTTCCAACCAATGAATTATGTTTGGACAGTTTTGGCACTCAGAGAGGTACAAGACAGGACTCTCAGTTATGACCACTCTCATCTACATCACCAATACAGCCATTAGTTGAAGCAATCATGAGGGACTCTACTACATGTATATCTGGTTTATACATAAACCGAAATAGCATTTGAATCACATTATTCACAGAATGATGTTCTACTGTTTCTATCAAAACCTGCTGTGTCAATTTCCAATTTAATTAATTTCTTTGTGTAATGCTTTCTTTGGTTAAAAGATAAATGCCACTAGGTAGCCTGCAATGTGTCCTTAATAATCTCTCTCCATTCCCTTTTACTTGGTCACCTTCAATATTTGTTTACTTAAAGTAGATATACTTTTCATACCCAGATTTAGACAGATGTTTAAGGTTAATTTAATTCCTCTCTTTGACAGTACTAGGCAGGGCCCTGAATAGTGAAACACACTCCCCAAATCCTGGCTGGGCAATATTTCTCTTCTGAAAGTGAATACCCTCTAATGGTTACTTTATCATATTAAAATTATACCTGTTATATTTTCCCACAAAATATTGAAAAAATTGGCTAGTTCAGTTCTTTTATATGGTGTAAGTGGAGACCCCAACATAAGATGCAGTGTTGTGCCTACCAAAGGAAAAGGGGGGCTGACATCTCCTAGATGTTAAAAAATTCCAGTTAAGTGTCCACCTATGATCTTTGGCTGATTGGGTACTCAGTGATCCTTCCTCAATTTGGATTGATATTGTAAACTCACAATCAAATGTTCTATTACTTCTACCAAAACATGATGTGTCAATGCAATGTTTTTTGCTTCTTAGGAATTTAAAATCAAGCAGAAAGCATTGTGAATCCATCAATACACTCAAGGCGTGGAGAGCTGTTTGGTCCATTGAGGTGAGATTAGGGTGATCTTCTGTATTTCCTCCGGTTGCTGAAAACCCTGACTTCTTACCAAGCATTATGGATTCTTATTTTACACTATACAGTATGTGTCAGGAGAGATTGTTAATCTTATTGATTTGTCTGAAAATTTCACACTAATTTCCTTTAATCAGATTATCGAGAAGTACAGACAAGATTTTTTCAGTACTTGTAGATAAGGGACTTCAAGAAAAGATAATATATAAAAGAAAAATAATATAATATATACTAATAAATCTGTTTAGAGAGATTTTTTTCTTACAAAAGGGAACAGATCTATTAGTGTTTTTATTATATACTCAAGCACTACTCTAATACCAGTACTCAGGCCCTGAGGAGAGTCTGGTAGAATGAGTTGAATGTAGGGAATACAGAGGAGGAAGAGGTCTGGGAGAATGCCAAAAAAAATTCTTGTTTGTAACAGAACATAAGCTATATAACTTAAGATACTACAAAGAGTACATATACTGTATTTCCCAGTCATCAAAGCAAATTCAGAACAGGTTTCTCTCCACTGTGTCCTTTATGCAAAAAAGACATACTGTAGGCAGTCTTCGTCATCACCTACAGTCCTGTGTCAGGCTGCAAACGTACTTGTTTGATATCTCCTCCAGGAAATTCAGAACATTTCAGCAATTGAGGTTGAAATGGACTCTGTGTCTCTCTTACTTGTCCTTCCAACTAGCCAAAGACTCTACATTATCCAAACCTTCTATGGATCTTAGATAAGATGTCTAATATAGCAAGTTGGCATAGGATTATACTGGAGTGTGTCCCTTTAGATCACTTAAATTGACTATTACACTCAAAACTTAGTCTTTTGTAACATGTGGGAAACTTACTTCAGCAAATAATGGTCCAGACCCCTTAGCAATACTGATGAGAGGATTTACAAAATGTAATATGTTCACCAGTATTTATTATGTGTAATTCTCCTGTGGCCATGTATTCTGTAAAATGCATCTTACATGGATCTGTAAAAAACTATTTCTCTGTTTGTTTTTGTCAATTTTATTTTGTATATCTGTTGTTATGAAAGATGTAAAGTTAATAAACATAGTTTAGAAAAAGATTTAAAGATGATTTATCTTCACATTTTTAAAGAACAGAAAAACTATAAGCAGCTGTTTCATGTATACCTAACTGTCTAGCATCAAAATATATTGAAATAAATTTCTGAAACACGTTTCAGATAGTTTTTTATTTGGCTTATTTATATGGTTACACCTGTTGAAATCGCCACAAGATGGCAACATTGGACATTAACAGTTTGCAAGCATAGTTGTACAGTATGGGTTTTCATTAAGTACCTGTGACTTCAAAGACCAAGCCTTGTTCATGGTATACTTCATTCTGTTTATGGCACATAGCATCACTGATTCTGAAGACCGAGAGGAGCTCAGCTTTCCACAACCTTTAAACAAGGAAATAACTTGGGATTGTGGGACTTAACACCTCATCCCCAGGGAATGTAAATAATCCATTATTTATCTAATTATAAACTATGAGCAGCCCCCATTCACCATAAGTACCTTGTAGGGAAAAGTAGTGAAACCCCGGCTTTCTGGAGATGTGAAGAACAAAACAGACATATAGCCATATTTATCTTCATATTGCTGGGTTTATATTGGATTGAGCAATGGTGAGATAATTGAATCGGGTCTGTGCTGTGGACATACAGTTTTAATAAACCAAAAAATCCATCACTGTTTTATTTTTGTATCAAGAATAAAAAACTGTGTCAAGCTTTAAAAGCAAATGCTTTGTCTTTTTAAAGTTATTTCATTTGGAACTATATGAGTTGTATTTAAATGTCACATTACTACTGCATGTTGTTTTGCATATTATTTTCACAATGGATGTCCCCTATCTTGTTCCTGTTGCTTTTCAGATAGGCTCCAGCTTCCCCATGACCCTGAATCAGAACAAGCAAATGGATGGATAAATTATTAGCACGATATTGATTTTAGTATTAAGTCACTAAATTCTGTCTCTTTACTATTTGTTTCATGTTCAGTTAATTTTTGGTTGCTCTGTCACCATTTTAGTTTTATGTGGATTGCTCATTTCACTTATCTCTATGGTTTTTAGTTGTAAATTTTCTAATATTGTTAGATTGCATTTTTGTTCTGCATTGTGTGCTCTGTATAGTGTGTTCATTCATTTCCTTGAAAGCTTTTTGTTAGTAGATTTTACTAAGTTATGAAATTCAGTAGCCTGGTTTCATTTGCATAGAGTTTATGGTAATAACTGCTGGTATAGCTAAGGACACTAGGAGGCACCACTTCACAAATAAAAGTTTTACCACTGAAATGTAATAACTTTAACTGTCTTTTCTTGCAGTCTTTTCAGTATAATGTACTTTTTGATTTTGACACCATCATGTTCTATCACATACTCCTTTAATGTTGGTACTGAATGTGCCTGTTTTGCTTGGATCCCTGATGTGAAGCTGGGGATATTGTGAATGTCTACAGTATATAATGACAAATTACTTGTAGAATTTAGAAGGTTAAACAAAAGCAGGGGTAAATCTTTGTTTCTTTTCATAAGCAAAACTTTAAATGTTGTGACCAAAAGTGTTGAACTACCTGGAAAGGTGTATCAATGGAAGTAGCATTGCAGGTGTCAGGGTGTGCCTATTATGTTTTAATCTCAAAATGAAATGTAAACCACAAAAGGTTTTGATAGCATTTTACTACACAATTTCTTGTCAAGTAAATAAAAACTTAAAATAATAGTTTTTTAAAATATAATTTATTTTTTGTTCA